>NW_025408257.1:0-178735 GCF_905475395.1 Chrysoperla carnea
TAATGATTGGTCCCAGTCTAAATAAGCCAAAAATGATCATAATTTGACATTTTTTGATAAAATACAAATTTTTTGAAAATTTTCGATGTCGAATCTAGAGTGCCAGGACTATACAAAAGAGTGAAATTTTGATCCAGGTAAGTCGATATGCATATATATAGGTCTTTTATGATTGGTCCCAGTCTAAATAAGCCAAAAATGATCATAATTTGACATTTTTTGATAAAATACAAATTTTTTGAAAATTTTCGATGTCGAATCTAGAGTGCCAGGACTATACAAAAGAGTGAAATTTTGATCCAGGTAAGTCGATATGCATATATCATAGGTCTTTTATGATTGGTCCCAGTCTAAATAAGCCAAAAATGATCATAATTTGACATTTTTTGATAAAATACAAATTTTTTGAAAATTTTCGATGTCGAATCTAGAGTGCCAGGACTATACAAAAGAGTGAAATTTTGATCCAGGTAAGTCGATATGCATATATATAGGTCTTTTATGATTGGTCCCAGTCTAAATAAGCCAAAAATGATCATAATTTGACATTTTTTGATAAAATACAAATTTTTTGAAAATTTTCGATGTCGAATCTAGAGTGCCAGGACTATACAAAAGAGTGAAATTTTGATCCAGGTAAGTCGATATGCATATATATAGGTCTTTTATGATTGGTCCCAGTCTAAATAAGCCAAAAATGATCATAATTGGACATTTTTTGATAAAATACAAATTTTTTGAAAATTTTCGATGTCGAATCTAGAGTGCCAGGACTATACAAAAGAGTGAAATTTTGATCCAGGTAAGTCGATATGCATATATATAGGTCTTTTATGATTGGTCCCAGTCTAAATAAGCCAAAAATGATCATAATTTGACATTTTTTGATAAAATACAAATTTTTTGAAATTTTCGATGTCGAATCTAGAGTGCCAGGACTATACAAAAGAGTGAAATTTTGATCCAGGTAAGTCGATATGCATATATATAGGTCTTTTATGATTGGTCCCAGTCTAAATAAGCCAAAAATGATCATAATTGGACATTTTTTGATAAAATACAAATTTTTTGAAAATTTTCGATGTCGAATCTAGAGTGCCAGGACTATACAAAAGAGTGAAATTTTGATCCAGGTAAGTCGATATGCATATATATAGGTCTTTTATGATTGGTCCCAGTCTAAATAAGCCAAAAATGATCATAATTTGACATTTTTTGATAAAATACAAATTTTTTGAAAATTTTCGAAGTCGAATCTAGAGTGCCAGGACTATACAAAAGAGTGAAATTTTGATCCAGGTAAGTCGATATGCATATATATAGGTCCTTTATGATTTGTCCCAGTCTAAATAAGCCAAAAATGATCATAATTTGACATTTTTTGATAAAATACAAATTTTTGAAAATTTTCGATGTCGAATCTAGAGTGCCAGGACTATACAAAAGAGTGAAATTTTGATCCAGGTAAGTCGATATGCATATATATAGGTCTTTTATGATTGGTCCCAGTCTAAATAAGCCAAAAATGATCATAATTTGACATTTTTTGATAAAATACAAATTTTTGAAAATTTTCGAAGTCGAATCTAGAGTGCCAGGACTATACAAAAGAGTGAAATTTTTATCCAGGTAAGTCGATATGCATATATATAGGTCTTTTATGATTGGTCCCAGTCTAAATAAGCCAAAAATGATCATAATTTGACATTTTTTGATAAAATACAAATTTTTTGAAAATTTTCGATGTCGAATCTAGAGTGCCAGGACTATACAAAAGAGTGAAATTTTGATCCAGGTAAGTCGATATGCATATATATAGGTCTTTTATGATTGGTCCCAGTCTAAATAAGCCAAAAATGATCATAATTTGACATTTTTTGATAAAAAACAAATTTTTTGAAAATTTTCGATGTCGAATCTAGAGTGCCAGGACTATACAAAAGAGTGAAATTTTGATCCAGGTAAGTCGATATGCATATATATAGGTCTTTTATGATTGGTCCCAGTCTAAATAAGCCAAAAATGATCATAATTTGACATTTTTTGATAAAATACAAATTTTTTGAAAATTTTCGATGTCGAATCTAGAGTGCCAGGACTATACAAAAGAGTGAAATTTTGATCCAGGTAAGTCGATATGCATATATATAGGTCTTTTATGATTGGTCCCAGTCTAAATAAGCCAAAAATGATCATAATTGGACATTTTTTGATAAAATACAAATTTTTTGAAAATTTTCGATGTCGAATCTAGAGTGCCAGGGACTATACAAAAGAGTGAAATTTTGATCCAGGTAAGTCGATATGCATATATATAGTTCTTTTATGATTGGTCCCAGTCTAAATAAGCCAAAAATGATCATAATTTGACATTTTTTGATAAAATACAAATTTTTTGAAAATTTTCGATGTCGAATCTAGAGTGCCAGGACTATACAAAAGAGTGAAATTTTGATCCAGGTAAGTCGATATGCATATATATAGGTCTTTTATGATTGGTCCCAGTCTAAATAAGCCAAAAATGATCATAATTGGACATTTTTTGATAAAATACAAATTTTTTGAAAATTTTCGATGTCGAATCTAGAGTGCCAGGACTATTCAAAAGAGTAAAATTTTGATCCAGGTAAGTCGATATGCATATATATATAGGTCTTTTATGATTGGTCCCAGTCTAAATAAGCCAAAAATGATCATAATTGGACATTTTTTGATAAAATACAAATTTTTTGAAAATTTTCGATGTCGAATCTAGAGTGCCAGGACTATACAAAAGAGTGAAATTTTGATCCAGGTAGCCAAAAATGATCATAATTTGACATTTTTTGATAAAATACAAATTTTTTTGAAAATTTTCGAAGTCGAATCTAGAGTGCCAGGACTATACAAAAGAGTGAAATTTTGATCCAGGTAAGTCGATATGCATATATATAGGTCTTTTATGATTGGTCCCAGTCTAAATAAGCCAAAAATGATCATAATTGGACATTTTTTGATAAAATACAAATTTTTTGAAAATTTTCGATGTCGAATCTAGAGTGCCAGGACTATAAAAAAGAGTGAAATTTTGATCCAGGTAAGTCGATATGCATATATATAGGTCTTTTATGATTTGGTCCCAGTCTAAATAAGATAAAAATGATCATAATTGGACATTTTTTGATAAAATACAAATTTTTTGAAAATTTTCGATGTCGAATCTAGAGTGCCAGGACTATACAAAAGAGTGAAATTTTGATCCAGGTAAGTCGATATGCATATATATAGGTCTTTTATGATTGGTCCCAGTCTAAATAAGCCAAAAATGATCATAATTTGACATTTTTTGATAAAATACAAATTTTTTGAAAATTTTCGATGTCGAATCTAGAGTGCCAGGACTATACAAAAGAGTGAAATTTTGATCCAGGTAAGTCGATATGCATATATATAGTCTTTTATGATTGGTCCCAGTCTAAATAAGCCAAAAATGATCATAATTTGACATTTTTTGATAAAATACAAATTTTTTGAAAATTTTCGATGTCGAATCTAGAGTGCCAGGACTATACAAAAGAGTGAAATTTTGATCCAGGTAAGTCGATATGCATATATATAGGTCTTTTATGATTGGTCCCAGTCTAAATAAGCCAAAAATGATCATAATTTGACATTTTTTGATAAAATACAAATTTTTTGAAAATTTTCGATGTCGAATCTAGAGTGCCAGGACTATACAAAAGAGTGAAATTTTGATCCAGGTAAGTCGATATGCATATATATAGGTCTTTTATGATTGGTCCCAGTCTAAATAAGCCAAAAATGATCATAATTGGACATTTTTTGATAAAATACAAATTTTTTGAAAATTTTCGATGTCGAATCTAGAGTGCCAGGACTATACAAAAGAGTGAAATTTTGATCCAGGTAAGTCGATATGCATATATATAGGTCTTTTATGATTGGTCCCAGTCTAAATAAGCCAAAAATGATCATAATTTGACATTTTTTGATAAAATACAAATTTTTTGAAAATTTTCGATGTCGAATCTAGAGTGCCAGGACTATACAAAAGAGTGAAATTTTGATCCAGGTAAGTCGATATGCATATATATAGGTCTTTTATGATTGGTCCCAGTCTAAATAAGCCAAAAATGATCATAATTTGACATTTTTTGATAAAATACAAATTTTTTGAAAATTTTCGATGTCGAATCTAGAGTGCCAGGACTATACAAAAGAGTGAAATTTTGATCCAGGTAAGTCGATATGCATATATATAGGTCTTTTATGATTGGTCCCAGTCTAAATAAGCCAAAAATGATCATAATTTGACATTTTTTGATAAAATACAAATTTTTTGAAAATTTTCGAAGTCGAATCTAGAGTGCCAGGACTATACAAAAGAGTGAAATTTTGATCCAGGTAAGTCGATATGCATATATATAGGTCCTTTATGATTGGTCCCAGTCTAAATAAGCCAAAAATGATCATAATTTGACATTTTTTGATAAAATACAAATTTTTTGAAAATTTTCGATGTCGAATCTAGAGTGCCAGGACTATACAAAAGAGTGAAATTTTGATCCAGGTAAGTCGATATGCATATATATAGGTCTTTTATGATTGGTCCCAGTCTAAATAAGCCAAAAATGATCATAATTTGACATTTTTTGATAAAATACAAATTTTTTGAAAATTTTCGAAGTCGAATCTAGAGTGCCAGGACTATACAAAAGAGTGAAATTTTGATCCAGGTAAGTCGATATGCATATATATAGGTCTTTTATGATTGGTCCCAGTCTAAATAAGCCAAAAATGATCATAATTTGACATTTTTTGATAAAATACAAATTTTTTGAAAATTTTCGATGTCGAATCTAGAGTGCCAGGACTATACAAAAGAGTGAAATTTTGATCCAGGTAAGTCGATATGCATATATATAGGTCTTTTATGATTGGTCCCAGTCTAAATAAGCCAAAAATGATCATAATTTGACATTTTTTGATAAAAAACAAATTTTTTGAAAATTTTCGATGTCGAATCTAGAGTGCCAGGACTATACAAAAGAGTGAAATTTTGATCCAGGTAAGTCGATATGCATATATATAGGTCTTTTATGATTGGTCCCAGTCTAAATAAGCCAAAAATGATCATAATTTGACATTTTTTGATAAAATACAAATTTTTTGAAAATTTTCGATGTCGAATCTAGAGTGCCAGGACTATACAAAAGAGTGAAATTTTGATCCAGGTAAGTCGATATGCATATATATAGGTCTTTTATGATTGGTCCCAGTCTAAATAAGCCAAAAATGATCATAATTGGACATTTTTTGATAAAATACAAATTTTTTGAAAATTTTCGATGTCGAATCTAGAGTGCCAGGACTATACAAAAGAGTGAAATTTTGATCCAGGTAAGTCGATATGCATATATATAGGTCTTTTATGATTGGTCCCAGTCTAAATAAGCCAAAAATGATCATAATTTGACATTTTTTGATAAAATACAAATTTTTTGAAAATTTTCGATGTCGAATCTAGAGTGCCAGGACTATACAAAAGAGTGAAATTTTGATCCAGGTAAGTCGATATGCATATATATAGGTCTTTTATGATTTGGTCCCAGTCTAAATAAGCCAAAAATGATCATAATTGGACATTTTTTGATAAAATACAAATTTTTTGAAAATTTTCGATGTCGAATCTAGAGTGCCAGGACTATTCAAAAGAGTAAAATTTTGATCCAGGTAAGTCGATATGCATATATATATAGGTCTTTTATGATTGGTCCCAGTCTAAATAAGCCAAAAATGATCATAATTGGACATTTTTTGATAAAATACAAATTTTTTGAAAATTTTCGATGTCGAATCTAGAGTGCCAGGACTATACAAAAGAGTGAAATTTTGATCCAGGTAAGTCTATATGCATATATATAGGTCTTTTATGATTGGTCCCAGTCTAAATAAGCCAAAAATGATCATAATTTGACATTTTTTGATAAAATACAAATTTTTTGAAAATTTTCGAAGTCGAATCTAGAGTGCCAGGACTATACAAAAGAGTGAAATTTTGATCCAGGTAAGTCGATATGCATATATATAGGTCTTTTATGATTGGTCCCAGTCTAAATAAGCCAAAAATGATCATAATTTGACATTTTTTGATAAAAAACAAATTTTTTGAAAATTTTCGATGTCGAATCTAGAGTGCCAGGACTATACAAAAGAGTGAAATTTTGATCTAGGTAAGTCGATATGCATATATATAGGTCTTTAATGATTGGTCCCAGTCTAAATAAGCCAAAAATGATCATAATTTGACATTTTTTGATAAAATACAAATTTTTTGAAAATTTTCGATGTCGAATCTAGAGTGCCAGGACTATACAAAAGAGTGAAATTTTGATCCAGGTAAGTCGATATGGATATGCATATATATAGGTCTTTTATGATTGGTCCCAGTCTAAATAAGCCAAAAATGATCATAATTTGACATTTTTTGATAAAATACAAATTTTTTGAAATTTTCGATGTCGAATCTAGAGTGCCAGGACTATACAAAAGAGTGAAATTTTGATCCAGGTAAGTCGATATGCATATATATAGGTCTTTTATGATTGGTCCCAGTCTAAATAAGCCAAAAATGATCATAATTTGACATTTTTTGATAAAATACAAATTTTTTGAAAATTTTCGATGTCGAATCTAGAGTGCCAGGACTATACAAAAGAGTGAAATTTTGATCCAGGTAAGTCGATATGCATATATATAGGTCTTTTATGATTGGTCCCAGTCTAAATAAGCCAAAAATGATCATAATTTGACATTTTTTGATAAAATACAAATTTTTTGAAAATTTTCGATGTCGAATCTAGAGTGCCAGGACTATACAAAAGAGTGAAATTTTGATCCAGGTAAGTCGATATGCATATATATAGGTCTTTTATGATTGGTCCCAGTCTAAATAAGCCAAAAATGATCATAATTGGACATTTTTTGATAAAATACAAATTTTTGAAAATTTTCGATGTCGAATCTAGAGTGCCAGGACTATACAAAAGAGTGAAATTTTGATCCAGGTAAGTCGATATGCATATATATAGGTCTTTTATGATTGGTCCCAGTCTAAATAAGCCAAAAATGATCATAATTTGACATTTTTTGATAAAATACAAATTTTTTGAAAATTTTCGATGTCGAATCTAGAGTGCCAGGACTATACAAAAGAGTGAAATTTTGATCCAGGTAAGTCGATATGCATATATATAGGTCTTTTATGATTGGTCCCAGTCTAAATAAGCCAAAAATGATCATAATTTGACATTTTTTGATAAAATACAAATTTTTTGAAAATTTTCGATGTCGAATCTAGAGTGCCAGGACTATACAAAAGAGTGAAATTTTGATCCAGGTAAGTCGATATGCATATATATAGGTCTTTTATGATTGGTCCCAGTCTAAATAAGCCAAAAATGATCATAATTTGACATTTTTTGATAAAATACAAATTTTTTGAAAATTTTCGAAGTCGAATCTAGAGTGCCAGGACTATACAAAAGAGTGAAATTTTGATCCAGGTAAGTCGATATGCATATATATAGGTCCTTTATGATTGGTCCCAGTCTAAATAAGCCAAAAATGATCATAATTTGACATTTTTTGATAAAATACAAATTTTTTGAAAATTTTCGATGTCGAATCTAGAGTGCCAGGACTATACAAAAGAGTAAAATTTGATCCAGGTAAGTCGATATGCATATATATAGGTCTTTTATGATTGGTCCCAGTCTAAATAAGCCAAAAATGATCATAATTTGACATTTTTTGATAAAATACAAATTTTTTGAAAATTTTCGAAGTCGAATCTAGAGTGCCAGGACTATACAAAAGAGTGAAATTTTGATCCAGGTAAGTCGATATGCATATATATAGGTCTTTTATGATTGGTCCCAGTCTAAATAAGCCAAAAATGATCATAATTTGACATTTTTTGATAAAATACAAATTTTTTGAAAATTTTCGATGTCGAATCTAGAGTGCCAGGACTATACAAAAGAGTGAAATTTTGATCCAGGTAAGTCGATATGCATATATATAGGTCTTTTATGATTGGTCCCAGTCTAAATAAGCCAAAAATGATCATAATTTGACATTTTTTGATAAAAAACAAATTTTTTGAAAATTTTCGATGTCGAATCTAGAGTGCCAGGACTATACAAAAGAGTGAAATTTTGATCCAGGTAAGTCGATATGCATATATATAGGTCTTTTATGATTGGTCCCAGTCTAAATAAGCCAAAAATGATCATAATTTGACATTTTTTGATAAAATACAAATTTTTTGAAAATTTTCGATGTCGAATCTAGAGTGCCAGGACTATACAAAAGAGTGAAATTTTGATCCAGGTAAGTCGATATGCATATATATAGGTCTTTTATGATTGGTCCCAGTCTAAATAAGCCAAAAATGATCATAATTGGACATTTTTTGATAAAATACAAATTTTTTGAAAATTTTCGATGTCGAATCTAGAGTGCCAGGACTATACAAAAGAGTGAAATTTTGATCCAGGTAAGTCGATATGCATATATATAGGTCTTTTATGATTGGTCCCAGTCTAAATAAGCCAAAAATGATCATAATTTGACATTTTTTGATAAAATACAAATTTTTTGAAAATTTTCGATGTCGAATCTAGAGTGCCAGGACTATACAAAAGAGTGAAATTTTGATCCAGGTAAGTCGATATGCATATATATAGGTCTTTTATGATTGGTCCCAGTCTAAATAAGCCAAAAATGATCATAATTGGACATTTTTTGATAAAATACAAATTTTTTGAAAATTTTCGATGTCGAATCTAGAGTGCCAGGACTATTCAAAAGAGTAAAATTTTGATCCAGGTAAGTCGATATGCATATATATATAGGTCTTTTATGATTGGTCCCAGTCTAAATAAGCCAAAAATGATCATAATTGGACATTTTTTGATAAAATACAAATTTTTTGAAAATTTTCGATGTCGAATCTAGAGTGCCAGGACTATACAAAAGAGTGAAATTTTGATCCAGGTAAGTCTATATGCATATATATAGGTCTTTTATGATTGGTCCCAGTCTAAATAAGCCAAAAATGATCATAATTTGACATTTTTTGATAAAATACAAATTTTTTGAAAATTTTCGAAGTCGAATCTAGAGTGCCAGGACTATACAAAAGAGTGAAATTTTGATCCAGGTAAGTCGATATGCATATATATAGGTCTTTTATGATTGGTCCCAGTCTAAATAAGCCAAAAATGATCATAATTTGACATTTTTTGATAAAAAACAAATTTTTTGAAAATTTTCGATGTCGAATCTAGAGTGCCAGGACTATACAAAAGAGTGAAATTTTGATCTAGGTAAGTCGATATGCATATATATAGGTCTTTAATGATTGGTCCCAGTCTAAATAAGCCAAAAATGATCATAATTTGACATTTTTTGATAAAATACAAATTTTTTGAAAATTTTCGATGTCGAATCTAGAGTGCCAGGACTATACAAAAGAGTGAAATTTTGATCCAGGTAAGTCGATATGCATATATATAGGTCTTTTATGATTGGTCCCAGTCTAAAAGAGCCAAAAATGATCATAATTTGACATTTTTTGATAAAATACAAATTTTTTGAAAATTTTCGATGTCGAATCTAGAGTGCCAGGACTATACAAAAGAGTGAAATTTTGATCCAGGTAAGTCGATATGCATATATATAGGTCTTTTATGATTGGTCCCAGTCTAAATAAGCCAAAAATGATCATAATTTGACATTTTTTGATAAAATACAAATTTTTTGAAAATTTTCGATGTCGAATCTAGAGTGCCAGGACTATACAAAAGAGTGAAATTTTGATCCAGGTAAGTCGATATGCATATATATAGGTCTTTTATGATTGGTCCCAGTCTAAATAAGCCAAAAATGATCATAATTTGACATTTTTTGATAAAATACAAATTTTTTGAAAATTTTCGATGTCGAATCTAGAGTGCCAGGACTATACAAAAGAGTGAAATTTTGATCCAGGTAAGTCAATATGCATATATATAGGTCTTTTATGATTGGTCCCAGTCTAAATAAGCCAAAAATGATCATAATTGGACATTTTTTGATAAAATACAAATTTTTTGAAAATTTTCGATGTCGAATCTAGAGTGCCAGGACTATACAAAAGAGTGAAATTTTGATCCAGGTAAGTCGATATGCATATATATAGGTCTTTTATGATTGGTCCCAGTCTAAATAAGCCAAAAATGATCATAATTTGACATTTTTTGATAAAATACAAATTTTTTGAAAATTTTCGATGTCGAATCTAGAGTGCCAGGACTATACAAAAGAGTGAAATTTTGATCCAGGTAAGTCGATATGCATATATATAGGTCTTTTATGATTGGTCCCAGTCTAAATAAGCCAAAAATGATCATAATTTGACATTTTTTGATAAAATACAAATTTTTTGAAAATTTTCGATGTCGAATCTAGAGTGCCAGGACTATACAAAAGAGTGAAATTTTGATCCAGGTAAGTCGATATGCATATATATAGGTCTTTTATGATTGGTCCCAGTCTAAATAAGCCAAAAATGATCATAATTTGACATTTTTTGATAAAATACAAATTTTTTGAAAATTTTCGATGTCGAATCTAGAGTGCCAGGACTATACAAAAGAGTGAAATTTTGATCCAAGTAAGTCGATATGCATATATATAGGTCTTTTATGATTGGTCCCAGTCTAAATAAGCCAAAAATGATCATAATTTGACATTTTTTGATAAAATACAAATTTTTTGAAAATTTTCGATGTCGAATCTAGAGTGCCAGGACTATACAAAAGAGTGAAATTTTGATCCAGGTAAGTCGATATGCATATATATAGGTCTTTTATGATTGGTCCCAGTCTAAATAAGCCAAAAATGATCATAATTTGACATTTTTTTATTAAATACAAATTTTTTGAAAATTTTCGATGTCGAATCTAGAGTGCCAGGACTATACAAAAGAGTGAAATTTTGATCCAGGTAAGTCGATATGCATATATATAGGTCTTTTATGATTGGTCCCAGTCTAAATAAGCCAAAAATGATCATAATTGGACATTTTTTGATAAAATACAAATTTTTTGAAAATTTTCGATGTCGAATCTAGAGTGCCAGGACTATACAAAAGAGTGAAATTTTGATCCAGGTAAGTCGATATGCATATATATAGGTCTTTTATGATTGGTCCCAGTCTAAATAAGCCAAAAATGATCATAATTTGACATTTTTTGATAAAACACAAATTTTTTGAAAATTTTCGATGTCGAATCTAGAGTGCCAGGACTATACAAAAGAGTGAAATTTTGATCCAGGTAAGTCGATATGCATATATATAGGTCTTTTATGATTGGTCCCAGTCTAAATAAGCCAAAAATGATCATAATTTGACATTTTTTGATAAAATACAAATTTTTTGAAAATTTTCGATGTCGAATCTAGAGTGCCAGGACTATACAAAAGAGTGAAATTTTGATCCAGGTAAGTCGATATGCATATATATAGGTCTTTTATGATTGGTCCCAGTCTAAATAAGCCAAAAATGATCATAATTTGACATTTTTTGATAAAAAACAAATTTTTTGAAAATTTTCGATGTCGAATCTAGAGTGCCAGGACTATACAAAAGAGTGAAATTTTGATCCAGGTAAGTCGATATGCATATATATAGGTCTTTTATGATTGGTCCCAGTCTAAATAAGCCAAAAATGATCATAATTTGACATTTTTTGATAAAATACAAATTTTTTGAAAATTTTCGATGTCGAATCTAGAGTGCCAGGACTATACAAAAGAGTGAAATTTTGATCCAGGTAAGTCGATATGCATATATATAGGTCTTTTATGATTGGTCCCAGTCTAAATAAGCCAAAAATGATCATAATTTGACATTTTTTGATAAAATACAAATTTTTTGAAAATTTTCGATGTCGAATCTAGAGTGCCAGGACTATACAAAAGAGTGAAATTTTGATCCAGGTAAGTCGATATGCATATATATAGGTCTTTTATGATTGGTCCCAGTCTAAATAAACCAAAAATGATCATAATTTGACATTTTTTGATAAAATACAAATTTTTTGAAAATTTTCGATGTCGAATCTAGAGTGCCAGGACTATACAAAAGAGTGAAATTTTGATCCAGGTAAGTCGATATGCATATATATAGGTCTTTTATGATTGGTCCCAGTCTAAATAAGCCAAAAATGATCATAATTGGACATTTTTTGATAAAATACAAATTTTTTGAAAATTTTCGATGTCGAATCTAGAGTGCCAGGACTATACAAAAGAGTGAAATTTTGATCCAGGTAAGTCGATATGCATATATATAGGTCTTTTATGATTGGTCCCAGTCTAAATAAGCCAAAAATGATCATAATTGGACATTTTTTGATAAAATACAAATTTTTTGAAAATTTTCGATGTCGAATCTAGAGTGCCAGGACTATACAAAAGAGTGAAATTTTGATCCAGGTAAGTCGATATGCATATATATAGGTCTTTTATGATTGGTCCCAGTCTAAATAAGCCAAAAATGATCATAATTTGACATTTTTTGATAAAATACAAATTTTTTGAAAATTTTCGATGTCGAATCTAGAGTGCCAGGACTATACAAAAGAGTGAAATTTTGATCCAGGTAAGTCGATATGCATATATATAGGTCTTTTATGATTGGTCCCAGTCTAAATAAGCCAAAAATGATCATAATTTGACATTTTTTGATAAAATACAAATTTTTTGAAAATTTTCGATGTCGAATCTAGAGTGCCAGGACTATACAAAAGAGTGAAATTTTGATCCAGGTAAGTCGATATGCATATATATAGGTCTTTTATGATTGGTCCCAGTCTAAATAAGCCAAAAATGATCATAATTTGACATTTTTTGATAAAATACAAATTTTTTGAAAATTTTCGATGTCGAATCTAGAGTGCCAGGACTATACAAAAGAGTGAAATTTTGATCCAGGTAAGTCGATATGCATATATATAGGTCTTTTATGATTGGTCCCAGTCTAAATAAGCCAAAAATGATCATAATTGGACATTTTTTGATAAAATACAAATTTTTTGAAAATTTTCGATGTCGAATCTAGAGTGCCAGGACTATACAAAAGAGTGAAATTTTGATCCAGGTAAGTCGATATGCATATATATAGGTCTTTTATGATTGGTCCCAGTCTAAATAAGCCAAAAATGATCATAATTTGACATTTTTTGATTAAATACAAATTTTTTGAAAATTTTCGATGTCGAATCTAGAGTGCCAGGACTATACAAAAGAGTGAAATTTTGATCCAGGTAAGTCGATATGCATATATATAGGTCTTTTATGATTGGTCCCAGTCTAAATAAGTCAAAAATGATCATAATTTGACATTTTTTGATAAAATACAAATTTTTTGAAAATTTTCGATGTCGAATCTAGAGTGCCAGGACTATACAAAAGAGTGAAATTTTGATCCAGGTAAGTCGATATGCATATATATAGGTCTTTTATGATTGGTCCCAGTCTAAATAAGCCAAAAATGATCATAATTTGACATTTTTTGATAAAATACAAATTTTTTGAAAATTTTCGATGTCGAATCTAGAGTGCCAGGACTATACAAAAGAGTGAAATTTTGATCCAGGTAAGTCGATATGCATATATATAGGTCTTTTATGATTGGTCCCAGTCTAAATAAGCCAAAAATGATCATAATTTGACATTTTTTGATAAAAAACAAATTTTTTGAAAATTTTCGATGTCGAATCTAGAGTGCCAGGACTATACAAAAGAGTGAAATTTTGATCCAGGTAAGTCGATATGCATATATATAGGTCTTTTATGATTGGTCCCAGTCTAAATAAGCCAAAAATGATCATAATTTGACATTTTTTGATAAAATACAAATTTTTTGAAAATTTTCGATGTCGAATCTAGAGTGCCAGGACTATACAAAAGAGTGAAATTTTGATCCAGGTAAGTCGATATGCATATATATAGGTCTTTTATGATTGGTCCCAGTCTAAATAAGCCAAAAATGATCATAATTTGACATTTTTTGATAAAAAACAAATTTTTTGAAAATTTTCGATGTCGAATCTAGAGTGCCAGGACTATACAAAAGAGTGAAATTTTGATCCAGGTAAGTCGATATGCATATATATAGGTCTTTTATGATTGGTCCCAGTCTAAATAAGCCAAAAATGATCATAATTTGACATTTTTTGATAAAATACAAATTTTTTGAAAATTTTCGATGTCGAATCTAGAGTGCCAGGACTATACAAAAGAGTGAAATTTTGATCCAGGTAAGTCGATATGCATATATATAGGACTTTTTTGATTGGTCCCAGTCTAAATAAGCCAAAAATGATCATAATTTGACATTTTTGATAAAATACAAATTTTTTGAAAATTTTCGATGTCGAATCTAGAGTGCCAGGACTATACAAAAGAGTGAAATTTTGATCCAGGTAAGTCGATATGCATATATATAGGTCTTTTATGATTGGTCCCTGTCTAAATAAGCCAAAAATGATCATAATTGGACATTTTTTGATAAAATACAAATTTTTTGAAAATTTTCGATGTCGAATCTAGAGTGCCAGGACTATACAAAAGAGTGAAATTTTGATCCAGGTAAGTCTATATGCATATATATAGGTCTTTTATGATTGGTCCCAGTCTAAATAAGCCAAAAATGATCATAATTTGACATTTTTGATAAAATACAAATTTTTTGAAAATTTTCGATGTCGAATCTAGAGTGCCAGGACTATACAAAAGAGTGAAATTTTGATCCAGGTAAGTCAATATGCATATATATAGGTCTTTTATGATTGGTCCCAGTCTAAATAAGCCAAAAATGATCATAATTTGACATTTTTTGATAAAATACAAATTTTTTGAAAATTTTCGATGTCGAATCTAGAGTGCCAGGACTATACAAAAGAGTGAAATTTTGATCCAGGTAAGTCGGTATGCATATATATAGGTCTTTTATGATTGGTCCCAGTCTAAATAAGCCAAAAATGATCATAATTTGACATTTTTTGATAAAATACAAATTTTTTGAAAATTTTCGATGTCGAATCTAGAGTGCCAGGACTATACAAAAGAGTGAAATTTTGATCCAGGTAAGTCGATATGCATATATATAGGTCTTTTATGATTGGTCCCAGTCTAAATAAGCCAAAAATGATCATAATTTGACATTTTTTGATAAAATACAAATTTTTTGAAAATTTTCGATGTCGAATCTAGAGTGCCAGGACTATACAAAAGAGTGAAATTTTGATCCAGGTAAGTCGATATGCATATATATAGGTCTTTTATGATTGGTCCCAGTCTAAATAAGCCAAAAATGATCATAATTGGACATTTTTTGATAAAATACAAATTTTTTGAAAATTTTCGATGTCGAATCTAGAGTGCCAGGACTATACAAAAGAGTGAAATTTTGATCCAGGTAAGTCGATATGCATATATATAGGTCTTTTATGATTGGTCCCAGTCTAAATAAGCCAAAAATGATCATAATTTGACATTTTTTGATAAAATACAAATTTTTTGAAAATTTTCGATGTCGAATCTAGAGTGCCAGGACTATACAAAAGAGTGAAATTTTGATCCAGGTAAGTCGATATGCATATATATAGGTCTTTTATGATTGGTCCCAGTCTAAATAAGCCAAAAATGATCATAATTGGACATTTTTTGATAAAATACAAATTTTTTGAAAATTTTCGATGTCGAATCTAGAGTGCCAGGACTATAAAAAAGAGTGAAATTTTGATCCAGGTAAGTCGATATGCATATATATAGGTCTTTTATGATTGGTCCCAGTCTAAATAAGATAAAAATGATCATAATTGGACATTTTTTGATAAAATACAAATTTTTTGAAAATTTTCGATGTCGAATCTAGAGTGCCAGGACTATACAAAAGAGTGAAATTTTGATCCAGGTAAGTCGATATGCATATATATAGGTCTTTTATGATTGGTCCCAGTCTAAATAAGCCAAAAATGATCATAATTTGACATTTTTTGATAAAATACAAATTTTTTGAAAATTTTCGATGTCGAATCTAGAGTGCCAGGACTATACAAAAGAGTGAAATTTTGATCCAGGTAAGTCGATATGCATATATATAGGTCTTTTATGATTGGTCCCAGTCTAAATAAGCCAAAAATGATCATAATTTGACATTTTTTGATAAAATACAAATTTTTTGAAAATTTTCGAAGTCGAATCTAGAGTGCCAGGACTATACAAAAGAGTGAAATTTTGATCCAGGTAAGTCGATATGCATATATATAGGTCTTTTATGATTGGTCCCAGTCTAAATAAGCCAAAAATGATCATAATTTGACATTTTTTGATAAAATACAAATTTTTTGAAAATTTTCGATGTCGAATCTAGAGTGCCAGGACTATACAAAAGAGTGAAATTTTGATCCAGGTAAGTCGATATGCATATATATAGGTCTTTTATGATTGGTCCCAGTCTAAATAAGCCAAAAATGATCATAATTTGACATTTTTTGATAAAATACAAATTTTTTGAAAATTTTCGAAGTCGAATCTAAAGTGCCAGGACTATACAAAAGAGTGAAATTTTGATCCAGGTAAGTCGATATGCATATATATAAGTCTTTTATGATTGGTCCCAGTCTAAATAAGCCAAAAATGATCATAATTTGACATTTTTTGATAAAATACAAATTTTTTGAAAATTTTCGAAGTCGAATCTAGAGTGCCAGGACTATACAAAAGAGTGAAATTTTGATCCAGGTAAGTCGATATGCATATATATAGGTCTTTTATGATTGGTCCCAGTCTAAATAAGCCAAAAATGATCATAATTTGACATTTTTTGATAAAATACAAATTTTTTGAAAATTTTCGATGTCGAATCTAGAGTGCCAGGACTATACAAAAGAGTGAAATTTTGATCCAGGTAAGTCGATATGCATATATATAGGTCTTTTATGATTGGTCCCAGTCTAAATAAGCCAAAAATGATCATAATTTGACATTTTTTGATAAAATACAAATTTTTTGAAAATTTTCGATGTCGAATCTAGAGTGCCAGGACTATACAAAAGAGTGAAATTTTGATCCAGGTAAGTCTATATGCATATATATAGGTCTTTTATGATTGGTCCCAGTCTAAATAAGCCAAAAATGATCATAATTTGACATTTTTTGATAAAATACAAATTTTTTGAAAATTTTCGATGTCGAATCTAGAGTGCCAGGACTATACAAAAGAGTGAAATTTTGATCCAGGTAAGTCGATATGCATATATATAGGTCTTTTATGATTGGTCCCAGTCTAAATAAGCCAAAAATGATCATAATTTGACATTTTTTGATAAAATACAAATTTTTTGAAAATTTTCGATGTCGAATCTAGAGTGCCAGGACTATACAAAAGAGTGAAATTTTGATCCAGGTAAGTCGATATGCATATATATAGGTCTTTTATGATTGGTCCCAGTCTAAATAAGCCAAAAATGATCATAATTTGACATTTTTTGATAAAATACAAATTTTTTGAAAATTTTCGATGTCGAATCTAGAGTGCCAGGACTATACAAAAGAGTGAAATTTTGATCCAGGTAAGTCGATATGCATATATATAGGTCTTTTATGATTGGTCCCAGTCTAAATAAGCCAAAAATGATCATAATTTGACATTTTTTGATAAAATACAAATTTTTTGAAAATTTTCGATGTCGAATCTAGAGTGCCAGGACTATACAAAAGAGTGAAATTTTGATCCAGGTAAGTCGGTATGCATATATATAGGTCTTTTATGATTGGTCCCAGTCTAAATAAGCCAAAAATGATCATAATTTGACATTTTTTGATAAAATACAAATTTTTTGAAAATTTTCGATGTCGAATCTAGAGTGCCAGGACTATACAAAAGAGTGAAATTTTGATCCAGGTAAGTCGATATGCATATATATAGGTCTTTTATGATTGGTCCCAGTCTAAATAAGCCAAAAATGATCATAATTTGACATTTTTTGATAAAATACAAATTTTTTGAAAATTTTCGATGTCGAATCTAGAGTGCCAGGACTATACAAAAGAGTGAAATTTTGATCCAGGTAAGTCGATATGCATATATATAGGTCTTTTATGATTGGTCCCAGTCTAAATAAGCCAAAAATGATCATAATTGGACATTTTTTGATAAAATACAAATTTTTTGAAAATTTTCGATGTCGAATCTAGAGTGCCAGGACTATACAAAAGAGTGAAATTTTGATCCAGGTAAGTCGATATGCATATATATAGGTCTTTTATGATTGGTCCCAGTCTAAATAAGCCAAAAATGATCATAATTTGACATTTTTTGATAAAATACAAATTTTTTGAAAATTTTCGATGTCGAATCTAGAGTGCCAGGACTATACAAAAGAGTGAAATTTTGATCCAGGTAAGTCGATATGCATATATATAGGTCTTTTATGATTGGTCCCAGTCTAAATAAGCCAAAAATGATCATAATTGGGCATTTTTTGATAAAATACAAATTTTTTGAAAATTTTCGATGTCGAATCTAGAGTGCCAGGACTATAAAAAAGAGTGAAATTTTGATCCAGGTAAGTCGATATGCATATATATAGGTCTTTTATGATTGGTCCCAGTCTAAATAAGATAAAAATGATCATAATTGGACATTTTTTGATAAAATACAAATTTTTTGAAAATTTTCGATGTCGAATCTAGAGTGCCAGGACTATACAAAAGAGTGAAATTTTGATCCAGGTAAGTCGATATGCATATATATAGGTCTTTTATGATTGGTCCCAGTCTAAATAAGCCAAAAATGATCATAATTTGACATTTTTTGATAAAATACAAATTTTTTGAAAATTTTCGATGTCGAATCTAGAGTGCCAGGACTATACAAAAGAGTGAAATTTTGATCCAGGTAAGTCGATATGCATATATATAGGTCTTTTATGATTGGTCCCAGTCTAAATAAGCCAAAAATGATCATAATTTGACATTTTTTGATAAAATACAAATTTTTTGAAAATTTTCGAAGTCGAATCTAGAGTGCCAGGACTATACAAAAGAGTGAAATTTTGATCCAGGTAAGTCGATATGCATATATATAGGTCTTTTATGATTGGTCCCAGTCTAAATAAGCCAAAAATGATCATAATTTGACATTTTTTGATAAAATACAAATTTTTTGAAAATTTTCGATGTCGAATCTAGAGTGCCAGGACTATACAAAAGAGTGAAATTTTGATCCAGGTAAGTCGATATGCATATATATAGGTCTTTTATGATTGGTCCCAGTCTAAATAAGCCAAAAATGATCATAATTTGACATTTTTTGATAAAATACAAATTTTTTGAAAATTTTCGAAGTCGAATCTAAAGTGCCAGGACTATACAAAAGAGTGAAATTTTGATCCAGGTAAGTCGATATGCATATATATAAGTCTTTTATGATTGGTCCCAGTCTAAATAAGCCAAAAATGATCATAATTTGACATTTTTTGATAAAATACAAATTTTTTGAAAATTTTCGAAGTCGAATCTAGAGTGCCAGGACTATACAAAAGAGTGAAATTTTGATCCAGGTAAGTCGATATGCATATATATAGGTCTTTTATGATTGGTCCCAGTCTAAATAAGCCAAAAATGATCATAATTTGACATTTTTTGATAAAATACAAATTTTTTGAAAATTTTCGATGTCGAATCTAGAGTGCCAGGACTATACAAAAGAGTGAAATTTTGATCCAGGTAAGTCGATATGCATATATATAGGTCTTTTATGATTGGTCCCAGTCTAAATAAGCCAAAAATGATCATAATTTGACATTTTTTGATAAAATACAAATTTTTTGAAAATTTTCGATGTCGAATCTAGAGTGCCAGGACTATACAAAAGAGTGAAATTTTGATCCAGGTAAGTCGATATGCATATATATAGGTCTTTTATGATTGGTCCCAGTCTAAATAAGCCAAAAATGATCATAATTTGACATTTTTTGATAAAATACAAATTTTTTGAAAATTTTCGATGTCGAATCTAGAGTGCCAGGACTATACAAAAGAGTGAAATTTTGATCCAGGTAAGTCGATATGCATATATATAGGTCTTTTATGATTGGTCCCAGTCTAAATAAGCCAAAAATGATCATAATTTGACATTTTTTGATAAAATACAAATTTTTTGAAAATTTTCGATGTCGAATCTAGAGTGCCAGGACTATACAAAAGAGTGAAATTTTGATCCAGGTAAGTCGATATGCATATATATAGGTCTTTTATGATTGGTCCCAGTCTAAATAAGCCAAAAATGATCATAATTTGACATTTTTTGATAAAATACAAATTTTTTGAAAATTTTCGATGTCGAATCTAGAGTGCCAGGACTATACAAAAGAGTGAAATTTTGATCCAGGTAAGTCGGTATGCATATATATAGGTCTTTTATGATTGGTCCCAGTCTAAATAAGCCAAAAATGATCATAATTTGACATTTTTTGATAAAATACAAATTTTTTGAAAATTTTCGATGTCGAATCTAGAGTGCCAGGACTATACAAAAGAGTGAAATTTTGATCCAGGTAAGTCGATATGCATATATATAGGTCTTTTATGATTGGTCCCAGTCTAAATAAGCCAAAAATGATCATAATTTGACATTTTTTGATAAAATACAAATTTTTTGAAAATTTTCGATGTCGAATCTAGAGTGCCAGGACTATACAAAAGAGTGAAATTTTGATCCAGGTAAGTCGATATGCATATATATAGGTCTTTTATGATTGGTCCCAGTCTAAATAAGCCAAAAATGATCATAATTGGACATTTTTTGATAAAATACAAATTTTTTGAAAATTTTCGATGTCGAATCTAGAGTGCCAGGACTATACAAAAGAGTGAAATTTTGATCCAGGTAAGTCGATATGCATATATATAGGTCTTTTATGATTGGTCCCAGTCTAAATAAGCCAAAAATGATCATAATTTGACATTTTTTGATAAAATACAAATTTTTTGAAAATTTTCGATGTCGAATCTAGAGTGCCAGGACTATACAAAAGAGTGAAATTTTGATCCAGGTAAGTCGATATGCATATATATAGGTCTTTTATGATTGGTCCCAGTCTAAATAAGCCAAAAATGATCATAATTTGACATTTTTTGATAAAATACAAATTTTTTGAAAATTTTCGAAGTCGAATCTAGAGTGCCAGGACTATACAAAAGAGTGAAATTTTGATCCAGGTAAGTCGATATGCATATATATAGGTCTTTTATGATTGGTCCCAGTCTAAATAAGCCAAAAATGATCATAATTTGACATTTTTTGATAAAATACAAATTTTTTGAAAATTTTCGATGTCGAATCTAGAGTGCCAGGACTATACAAAAGAGTGAAATTTTGATCCAGGTAAGTCGATATGCATATATATAGGTCTTTTATGATTGGTCCCAGTCTAAATAAGCCAAAAATGATCATAATTTGACATTTTTTGATAAAATACAAATTTTTTGAAAATTTTCGAAGTCGAATCTAAAGTGCCAGGACTATACAAAAGAGTGAAATTTTGATCCAGGTAAGTCGATATGCATATATATAAGTCTTTTATGATTGGTCCCAGTCTAAATAAGCCAAAAATGATCATAATTTGACATTTTTTGATAAAATACAAATTTTTTGAAAATTTTCGAAGTCGAATCTAGAGTGCCAGGACTATACAAAAGAGTGAAATTTTGATCCAGGTAAGTCGATATGCATATATATAGGTCTTTTATGATTGGTCCCAGTCTAAATAAGCCAAAAATGATCATAATTTGACATTTTTTGATAAAATACAAATTTTTTGAAAATTTTCGATGTCGAATCTAGAGTGCCAGGACTATACAAAAGAGTGAAATTTTGATCCAGGTAAGTCGATATGCATATATATAGGTCTTTTATGATTGGTCCCAGTCTAAATAAGCCAAAAATGATCATAATTTGACATTTTTTGATAAAATACAAATTTTTTGAAAATTTTCGATGTCGAATCTAGAGTGCCAGGACTATACAAAAGAGTGAAATTTTGATCCAGGTAAGTCTATATGCAAATATATAGGTCTTTTATGATTGGTCCCAGTCTAAATAAGCCAAAAATGATCATAATTTGACATTTTTTGATAAAATAAAAATTTTTTGAAAATTTTCGATGTCGAATCTAGAGTGCCAGGACTATACAAAAGAGTGAAATTTTGATCCAGGTAAGTCGATATGCATATATATAGGTCTTTTATGATTGGTCCCAGTCTAAATAAGCCAAAAATGATCATAATTTGACATTTTTTGATAAAATACAAATTTTTTGAAAATTTTCGATGTCGAATCTAGAGTGCCAGGACTATACAAAAGAGTGAAATTTTGATCCAGGTAAGTCGATATGCATATATATAGGTCTTTTATGATTGGTCCCAGTCTAAATAAGCCAAAAATGATCATAATTTGACATTTTTTGATAAAATACAAATTTTTTGAAAATTTTCGATGTCGAATCTAGAGTGCCAGGACTATACAAAAGAGTGAAATTTTGATCCAGGTAAGTCGATATGCATATATATAGGTCTTTTATGATTGGTCCCAGTCTAAATAAGCCAAAAATGATCATAATTTGACATTTTTTGATAAAATACAAATTTTTTGAAAATTTTCGAAGTCGAATCTAGAGTGCCAGGACTATACAAAAGAGTGAAATTTTGATCCAGGTAAGTCGATATGCATATATATAGGTCTTTTATGATTGGTCCCAGTCTAAATAAGCCAAAAATGATCATAATTTGACATTTTTTGATAAAATACAAATTTTTTGAAAATTTTCGAAGTCGAATCTAGAGTGCCAGGACTATACAAAAGAGTGAAATTTTGATCCAGGTAAGTCGATATGCATATATATAGGTCTTTTATGATTGGTCCCAGTCTAAATAAGCCAAAAATGATCATAATTTGACATTTTTTGATAAAATACAAATTTTTTGAAAATTTTCGAAGTCGAATCTAGAGTGCCAGGACTATACAAAAGAGTGAAATTTTGATCCAGGTAAGTCGATATGCATATATATAGGTCTTTTATGATTGGTCCCAGTCTAAATAAGCCAAAAATGATCATAATTTGACATTTTTTGATAAAATACAAATTTTTTGAAAATTTTCGATGTCGAATCTAGAGTGCCAGGACTATACAAAAGAGTGAAATTTTGATCCAGGTAAGTCGATATGCATATAAATAGGTCTTTTATGATTGGTCCCAGTCTAAATAAGCCAAAAATGATCATAATTTGACATTTTTTGATAAAATACAAATTTTTTGAAAATTTTCGATGTCGAATCTAGAGTGCCAGGACTATACAAAAGAGTGAAATTTTGATCCGGGTAAGTCGATATGCATATATATAGGTCTTTTATGATTGGTCCCAGTCTAAATAAGCCAAAAATGATCATAATTTGACATTTTTTGATAAAATACAAATTTTTTGAAAATTTTCGATGTCGAATCTAGAGTGCCAGGACTATACAAAAGAGTGAAATTTTGATCCAGGTAAGTCGATATGCATATATATAGGTCTTTTATGATTGGTCCCAGTCTAAATAAGCCAAAAATGATCATAATTTGACATTTTTTGATAAAATACAAATTTTTTGAAAATTTTCGATGTCGAATCTAGAGTGCCAGGACTATACAAAAGAGTGAAATTTTGATCCAGGTAAGTCGATATGCATATATATAGGTCTTTTATGATTGGTCCCAGTCTAAATAAGCCAAAAATGATCATAATTTGACATTTTTTGATAAAATACAAATTTTTTGAAAATTTTCGATGTCGAATCTAGAGTGCCAGGACTATACAAAAGAGTGAAATTTTGATCCAGGTAAGTCGATATGCATATATATAGGTCTTTTATGATTGGTCCCAGTCTAAATAAGCCAAAAATGATCATAATTTGACATTTTTTGATAAAATACAAATTTTTTGAAAATTTTCGAAGTCGAGTCTAGAGTGCCAGGACTATACAAAAGAGTGAAATTTTGATCCAGGTAAGTCGATATGCATATATATAGGTCTTTTATGATTGGTCCCAGTCTAAATAAGCCAAAAATGATCATAATTTGACATTTTTTGATAAAATACAAATTTTTTGAAAATTTTCGATGTCGAATCTAGAGGGCCAGGACTATACAAAAGAGTGAAATTTTGATCCAGGTAAGTCGATATGCATATATATAGGTCTTTTATGATTGGTCCCAGTCTAAATAAGCCAAAAATGATCATAATTTGACATTTTTTGATAAAATACAAATTTTTTGAAAATTTTCGATGTCGAATCTAGAGTGCCAGGACTATACAAAAGAGTGAAATTTTGATCCAGGTAAGTCGATATGCATATATATAGGTCTTTTATGATTGGTCCCAGTCTAAATAAGCCAAAAATGATCATAATTTGACATTTTTTGATAAAATACAAATTTTTTGAAAATTTTCGATGTCGAATCTAGAGTGCCAGGACTATACAAAAGAGTGAAATTTTGATCCAGGTAAGTCGATATGCATATATATAGGTCTTTTATGATTGGTCCCAGTCTAAATAAGCCAAAAATGATCATAATTTGACATTTTTTGATAAAATACAAATTTTTTGAAAATTTTCGATGTCGAATCTAGAGTGCCAGGACTATACAAAAGAGTGAAATTTTGATCCAGGTAAGTCGATATGCATATATATAGGTCTTTTATGATTGGTCCCAGTCTAAATAAGCCAAAAATGATCATAATTTGACATTTTTTGATAAAATACAAATTTTTTGAAAATTTTCGATGTCGAATCTAGAGTGCCAGGACTATTCAAAAGAGTAAAATTTTGATCCAGGTAAGTCGATTTGCATATATATATAGGTCTTTTATGATTGGTCCCAGTCTAAATAAGCCAAAAATGATCATAATTTGACATTTTTTGATAAAATACAAATTTTTTGAAAATTTTCGATGTCGAATCTAGAGTGCCAGGACTATACAAAAGAGTGAAATTTTGATCCAGGTAAGTCGATATGCATATATATAGGTCTTTTATGATTGGTCCCAGTCTAAATAAGCCAAAAATGATCATAATTTGACATTTTTTGATAAAATACAAATTTTTTGAAAATTTTCGATGTCGAATCTAGAGTGCCAGGACTATACAAAAGAGTGAAATTTTGATCCAGGTAAGTCGATATGCATATATATAGGTATTTTATGATTGGTCCCAGTCTAAATAAGCCAAAAATGATCATAATTTGACATTTTTTGATAAAATACAAATTTTTTGAAAATTTTCGATGTCGAATCTAGAGTGCCAGGACTATTCAAAAGAGTAAAATTTTGATCCAGGTAAGTCGATATGCATATATATAGGTCTTTTATGATTGGTCCCAGTCTAAATAAGCCAAAAATGATCATAATTTGACATTTTTTGATAAAATACAAATTTTTTGAAAATTTTCGATGTCGAATCTAGAGTGCCAGGACTATACAAAAGAGTGAAATTTTGATCCAGGTAAGTCGATATGCATATATATAGGTCTTTTATGATTGGTCCCAGTCTAAATAAGCCAAAAATGATCATAATTTGACATTTTTTGATAAAATACAAATTTTTTGAAAATTTTCGATGTCGAATCTAGAGTGCCAGGACTATACAAAAGAGTGAAATTTTGATCCAGGTAAGTCGATATGCATATATATAGGTCTTTTATGATTGGTCCCAGTCTAAATAAGCCAAAAATGATCATAATTTGACATTTTTTGATAAAATACAAATTTTTTGAAAATTTTCGATGTCGAATCTAGAGTGCCAGGACTATACAAAAGAGTGATATTTTGATCCAGGTAAGTCGATATGCATATATATAGGTCTTTTATGATTGGTCCCAGTCTAAATAAGCCAAAAATGATCATAATTTGACATTTTTTGATAAAATACAAATTTTTTGAAAATTTTCGATGTCGAATCTAGAGTGCCAGGACTATACAAAAGAGTGAAATTTTGATCCAGGTAAGTCGATATGCATATATATAGGTTATTTATGATTGGTCCCAGTCTAAATAAGCCAAAAATGATCATAATTTGACATTTTTTGATAAAATACAAATTTTTTGAAAATTTTCGATGTCGAATCTAGAGTGCCAGGACTATACAAAAGAGTGAAATTTTGATCCAGGTAAGTCGATATGCATATATATAGGTCTTTTATGATTGGTCCCAGTCTAAATAAGCCAAAAATGATCATAATTTGACATTTTTTGATAAAATACAAATTTTTTGAAAATTTTCGATGTCGAATCTAGAGTGCCAGGACTATACAAAAGAGTGAAATTTTGATCCAGGTAAGTCGATATGCATATATATAGGTCTTTTATGATTGGTCCCAGTCTAAATAAGCCAAAAATGATCATAATTTGACATTTTTTGATAAAATAAAAATTTTTTGAAAATTTTCGATGTCGAATCTAGAGTGCCAGGACTATACAAAAGAGTGAAATTTTGATCCAGGTAAGTCGATTTGCATATATATAGGTCTTTTATGATTGGTCCCAGTCTAAATAAGCCAAAAATGATCATAATTTGACATTTTTTGATAAAATACAAATTTTTTGAAAATTTTCGATGTCGAATCTAGAGTGCCAGGACTATACAAAAGAGTGAAATTTTGATCCAGGTAAGTCGATATGCATATATATAGGTCTTTTATGATTGGTCCCAGTCTAAATAAGCCAAAAATGATCATAAATTGACATTTTTGATAAAATACAAATTTTTTGAAAATTTTCGATGTCGAATCTAGAGTGCCAGGACTATACAAAAGAGTGAAATTTTGATCCAGGTAAGTCGATATGCATATATATAGGTCTTTTATGATTGGTCCCAGTCTAAATAAGCCAAAAATGATCATAATTGGACATTTTTTGATAAAATACAAATTTTTTGAAAATTTTCGATGTCGAATCTAGAGGGCCAGGACTATACAAAAGAGTGAAATTTTGATCCAGGTAAGTCGATATGCATATATATAGGTCTTTTATGATTGGTCCCAGTCTAAATAAGCCAAAAATGATCATAATTTGACATTTTTTGATAAAATACAAATTTTTTGAAAATTTTCGATGTCGAATCTAGAGTGCCAGGACTATACAAAAGAGTGAAATTTTGATCCAGGTAAGTCGATATGCATATATATAGGTCTTTTATGATTGGTCCCAGTCTAAATAAGCCAAAAATGATCATAATTTGACATTTTTTGATAAAATACAAATTTTTTGAAAATTTTCGATGTCGAATCTAGAGTGCCAGGACTATACAAAAGAGTGAAATTTTGATCCAGGTAAGTCGATATGCATATATATAGGTCTTTTATGATTGGTCCCAGTCTAAATAAGCCAAAAATGATCATAATTTGACATTTTTTGATAAAATACAAATTTTTTGAAAATTTTCGATGTCGAATCTAGAGTGCCAGGACTATACAAAAGAGTGAAATTTTGATCCAGGTAAGTCGATATGCATATATATAGGTCTTTTATGATTGGTCCCAGTCTAAATAAGCCAAAAATGATCATAATTTGACATTTTTTGATAAAATACAAATTTTTTGAAAATTTTCGATGTCGAATCTAGAGTGCCAGGACTATTCAAAAGAGTAAAATTTTGATCCAGGTAAGTCGATTTGCATATATATATAGGTCTTTTATGATTGGTCCCAGTCTAAATAAGCCAAAAATGATCATAATTTGACATTTTTTGATAAAATACAAATTTTTTGAAAATTTTCGATGTCGAATCTAGAGTGCCAGGACTATACAAAAGAGTGAAATTTTGATCCAGGTAAGTCGATATGCATATATATAGGTCTTTTATGATTGGTCCCAGTCTAAATAAGCCAAAAATGATCATAATTTGACATTTTTTGATAAAATACAAATTTTTTGAAAATTTTCGATGTCGAATCTAGAGTGCCAGGACTATACAAAAGAGTGAAATTTTGATCCAGGTAAGTCGATATGCATATATATAGGTATTTTATGATTGGTCCCAGTCTAAATAAGCCAAAAATGATCATAATTTGACATTTTTTGATAAAATACAAATTTTTTGAAAATTTTCGATGTCGAATCTAGAGTGCCAGGACTATTCAAAAGAGTAAAATTTTGATCCAGGTAAGTCGATATGCATATATATAGGTCTTTTATGATTGGTCCCAGTCTAAATAAGCCAAAAATGATCATAATTTGACATTTTTTGATAAAATACAAATTTTTTGAAAATTTTCGATGTCGAATCTAGAGTGCCAGGACTATACAAAAGAGTGAAATTTTGATCCAGGTAAGTCGATATGCATATATATAGGTCTTTTATGATTGGTCCCAGTCTAAATAAGCCAAAAATGATCATAATTTGACATTTTTTGATAAAATACAAATTTTTTGAAAATTTTCGATGTCGAATCTAGAGTGCCAGGACTATACAAAAGAGTGAAATTTTGATCCAGGTAAGTCGATATGCATATATATAGGTCTTTTATGATTGGTCCCAGTCTAAATAAGCCAAAAATGATCATAATTTGACATTTTTTGATAAAATACAAATTTTTTGAAAATTTTCGATGTCGAATCTAGAGTGCCAGGACTATACAAAAGAGTGATATTTTGATCCAGGTAAGTCGATATGCATATATATAGGTCTTTTATGATTGGTCCCAGTCTAAATAAGCCAAAAATGATCATAATTTGACATTTTTTGATAAAATACAAATTTTTTGAAAATTTTCGATGTCGAATCTAGAGTGCCAGGACTATACAAAAGAGTGAAATTTTGATCCAGGTAAGTCGATATGCATATATATAGCTTATTTATGATTGGTCCCAGTCTAAATAAGCCAAAAATGATCATAATTTGACATTTTTTGATAAAATACAAATTTTTTGAAAATTTTCGATGTCGAATCTAGAGTGCCAGGACTATACAAAAGAGTGAAATTTTGATCCAGGTAAGTCGATATGCATATATATAGGTCTTTTATGATTGGTCCCAGTCTAAATAAGCCAAAAATGATCATAATTGGACATTTTTTGATAAAATACAAATTTTTTGAAAATTTTCGATGTCGAATCTAGAGTGCCAGGACTATACAAAAGAGTGAAATTTTGATCCAGGTAAGTCGATATGCATATATATAGGTCTTTTATGATTGGTCCCAGTCTAAATAAGCCAAAAATGATCATAATTTGACATTTTTTGATAAAATAAAAATTTTTTGAAAATTTTCGATGTCGAATCTAGAGTGCCAGGACTATACAAAAGAGTGAAATTTTGATCCAGGTAAGTCGATTTGCATATATATAGGTCTTTTATGATTGGTCCCAGTCTAAATAAGCCAAAAATGATCATAATTTGACATTTTTTGATAAAATACAAATTTTTTGAAAATTTTCGATGTCGAATCTAGAGTGCCAGGACTATACAAAAGAGTGAAATTTTGATCCAGGTAAGTCGATATGCATATATATAGGTCTTTTATGATTGGTCCCAGTCTAAATAAGCCAAAAATGATCATAAATTGACATTTTTGATAAAATACAAATTTTTTGAAAATTTTCGATGTCGAATCTAGAGTGCCAGGACTATACAAAAGAGTGAAATTTTGATCCAGGTAAGTCGATATGCATATATATAGGTCTTTTATGATTGGTCCCAGTCTAAATAAGCCAAAAATGATCATAATTGGACATTTTTTGATAAAATACAAATTTTTTGAAAATTTTCGATGTCGAATCTAGAGTGCCGGGACTATACAAAAGAGTGAAATTTTGATCCAGGTAAGTCGATATGCATATATATAGGTCTTTTATGATTGGTCCCAGTCTAAATAAGCCAAAAATGATCATAATTTGACATTTTTTGATAAAATACAAATTTTTTGAAAATTTTCGAAGTCGAATCTAGAGTGCCAGGACTATACAAAAGAGTGAAATTTTGATCCAGGTAAGTCGATATGCATATATATAGGTCTTTTATGATTGGTCCCAGTCTAAATAAGCCAAAAATGATCATAATTTGACATTTTTTGATAAAATACAAATTTTTTGAAAATTTTCGATGTCGAATCTAGAGTGCCAGGACTATACAAAAGAGTGAAATTTTGATCCAGGTAAGTCGATATGCATATATATAGGTCTTTTATGATTGGTCCCAGTCTAAATAAGCCAAAAATGATCATAATTGGACATTTTTTGATAAAATACAAATTTTTTGAAAATTTTCGATGTCGAATCTAGAGTGCCAGGACTATACAAAAGAGTGAAATTTTGATCCAGGTAAGTCGATATGCATATATATAGGTCTTTTATGATTGGTCCCAGTCTAAATAAGCCAAAAATGATCATAATTTGACATTTTTTGATAAAATACAAATTTTTTGAAAATTTTCGATGTCGAATCTAGAGTGCCAGGACTATACAAAAGAGTGAAATTTTGATCCAGGTAAGTCGATATGCATATATATAGGTCTTTTATGATTGGTCCCAGTCTAAATAAGCCAAAAATGATCATAATTTGACATTTTTTGATAAAATACAAATTTTTTGAAAATTTTCGATGTCGAATCTAGAGTGCCAGGACTATACAAAAGAGTGAAATTTTGATCCAGGTAAGTCGATATGCATATATATAGGTCTTTTATGATTGGTCGCAGTCTAAATAAGCCAAAAATGATCATAATTTGACATTTTTTGATAAAATACAAATTTTTTGAAAATTTTCGATGTCGAATCTAGAGTGCCAGGACTATACAAAAGAGTGAAATTTTGATCCAGGTAAGTCGATATGCATATATATAGGTCTTTTATGATTGGTCCCAGTCTAAATAAGCCAAAAATGATCATAATTTGACATTTTTTGATAAAATACAAATTTTTTGAAAATTTTCGATGTCGAATCTAGAGTGCCAGGACTATACAAAAGAGTGAAATTTTGATCCAGGTAAGTCGATATGCATATATATAGGTCTTTTATGATTGGTCCCAGTCTAAATAAGCCAAAAATGATCATAATTTGACATTTTTTGATAAAATACAAATTTTTTGAAAATTTTCGAAGTCGAATCTAGAGTGCCAGGACTATACAAAAGAGTGAAATTTTGATCCAGGTAAGTCGATATGCATATATATAGGTCTTTTATGATTGGTCCCAGTCTAAATAAGCCAAAAATGATCATAATTTGACATTTTTTGATAAAATACAAATTTTTTGAAAATTTTCGATGTCGAATCTAGAGTGCCAGGACTATACAAAAGAGTGAAATTTTGATCCAGGTAAGTCGATATGCATATATATAGGTCTTTTATGATTGGTCCCAGTCTAAATAAGCCAAAAATGATCATAATTTGACATTTTTTGATAAAATACAAATTTTTTGAAAATTTTCGATGTCGAATCTAGAGTGCCAGGACTATACAAAAGAGTGATATTTTGATCCAGGTAAGTCGATATGCATATATATAGGTCTTTTATGATTGGTCCCAGTCTAAATAAGCCAAAAATGATCATAATTTGACATTTTTTGATAAAATACAAATTTTTTGAAAATTTTCGATGTCGAATCTAGAGTGCCAGGACTATACAAAAGAGTGAAATTTTGATCCAGGTAAGTCGATATGCATATATATAGGTTATTTATGATTGGTCCCAGTCTAAATAAGCCAAAAATGATCATAATTTGACATTTTTTGATAAAATACAAATTTTTTGAAAATTTTCGATGTCGAATCTAGAGTGCCAGGACTATACAAAAGAGTGAAATTTTGATCCAGGTAAGTCGATATGCATATATATAGGTCTTTTATGATTGGTCCCAGTCTAAATAAGCCAAAAATGATCATAATTTGACATTTTTTGATAAAATACAAATTTTTTGAAAATTTTCGATGTCGAATCTAGAGTGCCAGGACTATACAAAAGAGTGAAATTTTGATCCAGGTAAGTCGATATGCATATATATAGGTCTTTTATGATTGGTCCCAGTCTAAATAAGCCAAAAATGATCATAATTTGACATTTTTTGATAAAATAAAAATTTTTTGAAAATTTTCGATGTCGAATCTAGAGTGCCAGGACTATACAAAAGAGTGAAATTTTGATCCAGGTAAGTCGATTTGCATATATATAGGTCTTTTATGATTGGTCCCAGTCTAAATAAGCCAAAAATGATCATAATTTGACATTTTTTGATAAAATACAAATTTTTTGAAAATTTTCGATGTCGAATCTAGAGTGCCAGGACTATACAAAAGAGTGAAATTTTGATCCAGGTAAGTCGATATGCATATATATAGGTCTTTTATGATTGGTCCCAGTCTAAATAAGCCAAAAATGATCATAAATTGACATTTTTGATAAAATACAAATTTTTTGAAAATTTTCGATGTCGAATCTAGAGTGCCAGGACTATACAAAAGAGTGAAATTTTGATCCAGGTAAGTCGATATGCATATATATAGGTCTTTTATGATTGGTCCCAGTCTAAATAAGCCAAAAATGATCATAATTGGACATTTTTTGATAAAATACAAATTTTTTGAAAATTTTCGATGTCGAATCTAGAGTGCCGGGACTATACAAAAGAGTGAAATTTTGATCCAGGTAAGTCGATATGCATATATATAGGTCTTTTATGATTGGTCCCAGTCTAAATAAGCCAAAAATGATCATAATTTGACATTTTTTGATAAAATACAAATTTTTTGAAAATTTTCGATGTCGAATCTAGAGTGCCAGGACTATACAAAAGAGTGAAATTTTGATCCAGGTAAGTCGATATGCATATATATAGGTCTTTTATGATTGGTCCCAGTCTAAATAAGCCAAAAATGATCATAATTTGACATTTTTTGATAAAATACAAATTTTTTGAAAATTTTCGATGTCGAATCTAGAGTGCCAGGACTATACAAAAGAGTGAAATTTTGATATAGGTAAGTCGATATGCATATATATAGGTCTTTTATGATTGGTCCCAGTCTAAATAAGCCAAAAATGATCATAATTGGACATTTTTTGATAAAATACAAATTTTTTGAAAATTTTCGATGTCGAATCTAGAGTGCCAGGACTATACAAAAGAGTGAAATTTTGATCCAGGTAAGTCGATATGCATATATATAGGTCTTTTATGATTGGTCCCAGTCTAAATAAGCCAAAAATGATCATAATTTGACATTTTTTGATAAAATACAAATTTTTTGAAAATTTTCGATGTCGAATCTAGAGTGCCAGGACTATACAAAAGAGTGAAATTTTGATCCAGGTAAGTCGATATGCATATATATAGGTCTTTTATGATTGGTCCCAGTCTAAATAAGCCAAAAATGATCATAATTTGACATTTTTTGATAAAATACAAATTTTTTGAAAATTTTCGATGTCGAATCTAGAGTGCCAGGACTATACAAAAGAGTGAAATTTTGATCCAGGTAAGTCGATATGCATATATATAGGTCTTTTATGATTGGTCGCAGTCTAAATAAGCCAAAAATGATCATAATTTGACATTTTTTGATAAAATACAAATTTTTTGAAAATTTTCGATGTCGAATCTAGAGTGCCAGGACTATACAAAAGAGTGAAATTTTGATCCAGGTAAGTCGATATGCATATATATAGGTCTTTTATGATTGGTCCCAGTCTAAATAAGCCAAAAATGATCATAATTTGACATTTTTTGATAAAATACAAATTTTTTGAAAATTTTCGATGTCGAATCTAGAGTGCCAGGACTATACAAAAGAGTGAAATTTTGATCCAGGTAAGTCGATATGCATATATATAGGTCTTTTATGATTGGTCCCAGTCTAAATAAGCCAAAAATGATCATAATTTGACATTTTTTGATAAAATACAAATTTTTTGAAAATTTTCGAAGTCGAATCTAGAGTGCCAGGACTATACAAAAGAGTGAAATTTTGATCCAGGTAAGTCGATATGCATATATATAGGTCTTTTATGATTGGTCCCAGTCTAAATAAGCCAAAAATGATCATAATTTGACATTTTTTGATAAAATACAAATTTTTTGAAAATTTTCGATGTCGAATCTAGAGTGCCAGGACTATACAAAAGAGTGAAATTTTGATCCAGGTAAGTCGATATGCATATATATAGGTCTTTTATGATTGGTCCCAGTCTAAATAAGCCAAAAATGATCATAATTTGACATTTTTTGATAAAATACAAATTTTTTGAAAATTTTCGATGTCGAATCTAGAGTGCCAGGACTATACAAAAGAGTGATATTTTGATCCAGGTAAGTCGATATGCATATATATAGGTCTTTTATGATTGGTCCCAGTCTAAATAAGCCAAAAATGATCATAATTTGACATTTTTTGATAAAATACAAATTTTTTGAAAATTTTCGATTTCGAATCTAGAGTGCCAGGACTATACAAAAGAGTGAAATTTTGATCCAGGTAAGTCGATATGCATATATATAGGTTATTTATGATTGGTCCCAGTCTAAATAAGCCAAAAATGATCATAATTTGACATTTTTTGATAAAATACAAATTTTTTGAAAATTTTCGATGTCGAATCTAGAGTGACAGTACTATACAAAAGAGTAAAATTTTGATCCAGGTAAGTCGATATGCATATATATAGGTCTTTTATGATTGGTCCCAGTCTAAATAAGCCAAAAATGATCATAATTTGACATTTTTTGATAAAATACAAATTTTTTGAAAATTTTCGATGTCGAATCTAGAGTGCCAGGACTATACAAAAGAGTGAAATTTTGATCCAGGTAAGTCGATATGCATATATATAGGTCTTTTATGATTGGTCCCAGTCTAAATAAGCCAAAAATGATCATAATTGGACATTTTTTGATAAAATAAAAATTTTTTGAAAATTTTCGATGTCGAATCTAGAGTGCCAGGACTATACAAAAGAGTGAAATTTTGATCCAGGTAAGTCGATATGCATATATATAGGTCTTTTATGATTGGTCCCAGTCTAAATAAGCCAAAAATGATCATAATTTGACATTTTTTGATAAAATACAAATTTTTTGAAAATTTTCGATGTCGAATCTAGAGTGCCAGGACTATACAAAAGAGTGAAATTTTGATCCAGGTAAGTCGATATGCATATATATAGGTCTTTTATGATTGGTCCCAGTCTAAATAAGCCAAAAATGATCATAAATTGACATTTTTGATAAAATACAAATTTTTTGAAAATTTTCGATGTCGAATCTAGAGTGCCAGGACTATACAAAAGAGTGAAATTTTGATCCAGGTAAGTCGATATGCATATATATAGGTCTTTTATGATTGGTCCCAGTCTAAATAAGCCAAAAATGATCATAATTGGACATTTTTTGATAAAATACAAATTTTTTGAAAATTTTCGATGTCGAATCTAGAGTGCCGGGACTATACAAAAGAGTGAAATTTTGATCCAGGTAAGTCGATATGCATATATATAGGTCTTTTATGATTGGTCCCAGTCTAAATAAGCCAAAAATGATCATAATTTGACATTTTTTGATAAAATACAAATTTTTTGAAAATTTTCGATGTCGAATCTAGAGTGCCAGGACTATACAAAAGAGTGAAATTTTGATCCAGGTAAGTCGATATGCATATATATAGGTCTTTTATGATTGGTCCCAGTCTAAATAAGCCAAAAATGATCATAATTTGACATTTTTTGATAAAATACAAATTTTTTGAAAATTTTCGATGTCGAATCTAGAGTGCCAGGACTATACAAAAGAGTGAAATTTTGATCCAGGTAAGTCGATATGCATATATATAGGTCTTTTATGATTGGTCCCAGTCTAAATAAGCCAAAAATGATCATAATTTGACATTTTTTGATAAAATACAAATTTTTTGAAAATTTTCGATGTCGAATCTAGAGTGCCAGGACTATACAAAAGAGTGAAATTTTGATCCAGGTAAGTCGATATGCATATATATAGGTCTTTTATGATTGGTCCCAGTCTAAATAAGCCAAAAATGATCATAATTTGACATTTTTTGATAAAATACAAATTTTTTGAAAATTTTCGATGTCGAATCTAGAGTGCCAGGACTATAAAAAAGAGTGAAATTTTGATCCAGGTAAGTCGATATGCATATATATAGGTCTTTTATGATTGGTCCCAGTCTAAATAAGCCAAAAATGATCATAATTTGACATTTTTTGATAAAATACAAATTTTTTGAAAATTTTCGATGTCGAATCTAGAGTGCCAGGACTATACAAAAGAGTGAAATTTTGATCCAGGTAAGTCGATATGCATATATATAGGTCTTTTATGATTGGTCCCAGTCTAAATAAGCCAAAAATGATCATAATTGGACATTTTTTGATAAAATACAAATTTTTTGAAAATTTTCGATGTCGAATCTAGAGTGCCAGGACTATTCAAAAGAGTAAAATTTTGATCCAGGTAAGTCGATATGCATATATATAGGTCTTTTATGATTGGTCCCAGTCTAAATAAGCCAAAAATGATCATAATTTGACATTTTTTGATAAAATACAAATTTTTTGAAAATTTTCGATGTCGAATCTAGAGTGCCAGGACTATACAAAAGAGTGAAATTTTGATCCAGGTAAGTCGATATGCATATATATAGGTCTTTTATGATTGGTCCCAGTCGAAATAAGCCAAAAATGATCATAATTTGACATTTTTTGATAAAATACAAATTTTTTGAAAATTTTCGATGTCGAATCTAGAGTGCCAGGACTATACAAAAGAGTGAAATTTTGATCCAGGTAAGTCGATATGCATATATATAGGTCTTTTATGATTGGTCCCAGTCTAAATAAGCCAAAAATGATCATAATTTGACATTTTTTGTTAAAATACAAATTTTTTGAAAATTTTCGAAGTCGAATCTAGAGTGCCAGGACTATACAAAAGAGTGAAATTTTGATCCAGGTAAGTCGATATGCATATATATAGGTCTTTTATGATTGGTCCCAGTCTAAATAAGCCAAAAATGATCATAATTTGACATTTTTTGATAAAATACAAATTTTTTGAAAATTTTCGATGTCGAATCTAGAGTGCCAAGACTATACAAAAGAGTGAAATTTTGATCCAGGTAAGTCGATATGCATATATATAGGTCTTTTATGATTGGTCCCAGTCTAAATAAGCCAAAAATGATCATAATTTGACATTTTTTGATAAAATACAAATTTTTTGAAAATTTTCGATGTCGAATCTAGAGTGCCAGGACTATACAAAAGAGTGAAATTTTGATCCAGGTAAGTCAATATGCATATATATAGGTCTTTTATGATTGGTCCCAGTCTAAATAAGCCAAAAATGATCATAATTGGACATTTTTTGATAAAATACAAATTTTTTGAAAATTTTCGATGTCGAATCTAGAGTGCCAGGACTATAAAAAAGAGTGAAATTTTGATCCAGGTAAGTCGATATGCATATATATAGGTCTTTTATGATTGGTCCCAGTCTAAATAAGCCAAAAATGATCATAATTGGACATTTTTTGATAAAATACAAATTTTTTGAAAATTTTCGATGTCGAATCTAGAGTGCCAGGACTATTCAAAAGAGTAAAATTTTGATCCAGGTAAGTCGATATGCATATATATAGGTCTTTTATGATTGGTCCCAGTCTAAATAAGCCAAAAATGATCATAATTTGACATTTTTTGATAAAATACAAATTTTTTGAAAATTTTCGATGTCGAATCTAGAGTGCCAGGACTATACAAAAGAGTGAAATTTTGATCCAGGTAAGTCGATATGCATATATATAGGTCTTTTATGATTGGTCCCAGTCTAAATAAGCCAAAAATGATCATAATTGGACATTTTTTGATAAAATACAAATTTTTTGAAAATTTTCGATGTCGAATCTAGAGTGCCAGGACTATACAAAAGAGTGAAATTTTGATCCAGGTAAGTCGATATGCATATATATAGGTCTTTTATGATTGGTCCCAGTCTAAATAAGCCAAAAATGATCATAATTTGACATTTTTTGATAAAATACAAATTTTTTGAAAATTTTCGATGTCGAATCTAGAGTGCCAGGACTATACAAAAGAGTGAAATTTTGATCCAGGTAAGTCGATTTGCATATATATAGGTCTTTTATGATTGGTCCCAGTCTAAATAAGCCAAAAATGATCATAATTTGACATTTTTTGATAAAATACAAATTTTTTGAAAATTTTCGATGTCGAATCTAGAGTGCCAGGACTATACAAAAGAGTGAAATTTTGATCCAGGTAAGTCGATATGCATATATATAGGTCTTTTATGATTGGTCCCAGTCTAAATAAGCCAAAAATGATCATAATTTGACATTTTTTGATAAAATACAAATTTTTTGAAAATTTTCGAAGTCGAATCTAGAGTGCCAGGACTATACAAAAGAGTGAAATTTTGATCCAGGTAAGTCGATATGCATATATATAGGTCTTTTATGATTGGTCCCAGTCTAAATAAGCCAAAAATGATCATAATTTGACATTTTTTGATAAAATACAAATTTTTTGAAAATTTTCGATGTCGAATCTAGAGTGCCAGGACTATACAAAAGAGTGAAATTTTGATCCAGGTAAGTCGATATGCATATATATAGGTCTTTTATGATTGGTCCCAGTCTAAATAAGCCAAAAATGATCATAATTTGACATTTTTTGATAAAATACAAATTTTTTGAAAATTTTCGATGTCGAATCTAGAGTGCCAGGACTATACAAAAGAGTGAAATTTTGATCCAGGTAAGTCGATATGCATATATATAGGTCTTTTATGATTGGTCCCAGTCTAAATAAGCCAAAAATGATCATAATTTGACATTTTTTGATAAAATACAAATTTTTTGAAAATTTTCGATGTCGAATCTAGAGTGCCAGGACTATACAAAAGAGTGAAATTTTGATCCAGGTAAGTCGATATGCATATATATAGGTCTTTTATGATTGGTCCCAGTCTAAATAAGCCAAAAATGATCATAATTTGACATTTTTTGATAAAATACAAATTTTTTGAAAATTTTCGAAGTCGAATCTAGAGTGCCAGGACTATACAAAAGAGTGAAATTTTGATCCAGGTAAGTCGATATGCATATATATAGGTCTTTTATGATTGGTCCCAGTCTAAATAAGCCAAAAATGATCATAATTTGACATTTTTTGATAAAATACAAATTTTTTGAAAATTTTCGATGTCGAATCTAGAGTGCCAGGACTATACAAAAGAGTGAAATTTTGATCCAGGTAAGTCGATATGCATATATATAGGTCTTTTATGATTGGTCCCAGTCTAAATAAGCCAAAAATGATCATAATTGGACATTTTTTGATAAAATACAAATTTTTTGATAATTTTCGATGTCGAATCTAGAGTGCCAGGACTATTCAAAAGAGTAAAATTTTGATCCAGGTAAGTCGATATGCATATATATAGGTCTTTTATGATTGGTCCCAGTCTAAATAAGCCAAAAATGATCATAATTTGACATTTTTTGATAAAATACAAATTTTTTGAAAATTTTCGATGTCGAATCTAGAGTGCCAGGACTATACAAAAGAGTGAAATTTTGATCCAGGTAAGTCGATATGCATATATATAGGTCTTTTATGATTGGTCCCAGTCTAAATAAGCCAAAAATGATCATAATTTGACATTTTTTGATAAAATACAAATTTTTTGAAAATTTTCGATGTCGAATCTAGAGTGCCAGGACTATACAAAAGAGTGAAATTTTGATCCAGGTAAGTCGATATGCATATATATAGGTCTTTTATGATTGGTCCCAGTCTAAATAAGCCAAAAATGATCATAATTTGACATTTTTTGATAAAATACAAATTTTTTGAAAATTTTCGATGTCGAATCTAGAGTGCCAGGACTATACAAAAGAGTGAAATTTTGATCCAGGTAAGTCGATATGCATATATATAGGTCTTTTATGATTGGTCCCAGTCTAAATAAGCCAAAAATGATCATAATTTGACATTTTTTGATAAAATACAAATTTTTTGAAAATTTTCGAAGTCGAATCTAGAGTGCCAGGACTATACAAAAGAGTGAAATTTTGATCCAGGTAAGTCGATATGCATATATATAGGTCTTTTATGATTGGTCCCAGTCTAAATAAGCCAAAAATGATCATAATTTGACATTTTTTGATAAAATACAAATTTTTTGAAAATTTTCGATGTCGAATCTAGAGTGCCAGGACTATACAAAAGAGTGAAATTTTGATCCAGGTAAGTCGATATGCATATATATAGGTCTTTTATGATTGGTCCCAGTCTAAATAAGCCAAAAATGATCATAATTTGACATTTTTTGATAAAATACAAATTTTTTGAAAATTTTCGATGTCGAATCTAGAGTGCCAGGACTATACAAAAGAGTGAAATTTTGATCCAGGTAAGTCGATATGCATATATATAGGTCTTTTATGATTGGTCCCAGTCTAAATAAGCCAAAAATGATCATAATTTGACATTTTTTGATAAAATACAAATTTTTTGAAAATTTTCGATGTCGAATCTAGAGTGCCAGGACTATACAAAAGAGTGAAATTTTGATCCAGGTAAGTCAATATGCATATATATAGGTCTTTTATGATTGGTCCCAGTCTAAATAAGCCAAAAATGATCATAATTTGACATTTTTTGATAAAATACAAATTTTTTGAAAATTTTCGAAGTCGAATCTAGAGTGCCAGGACTATACAAAAGAGTGAAATTTTGATCCAGGTAAGTCGATATGCATATATATAGGTCTTTTATGATTGGTCCCAGTCTAAATAAGCCAAAAATGATCATAATTTGACATTTTTTGATAAAATACAAATTTTTTGAAAATTTTCGATGTCGAATCTAGAGTGCCAGGACTATACAAAAGAGTGAAATTTTGATCCAGGTAAGTCGATATGCATATATATAGGTCTTTTATGATTGGTCCCAGTCTAAATAAGCCAAAAATGATCATAATTGGACATTTTTTGATAAAATACAAATTTTTTGAAAATTTTCGATGTCGAATCTAGAGTGCCAGGACTATTCAAAAGAGTAAAATTTTGATCCAGGTAAGTCGATATGCATATATATAGGTCTTTTATGATTGGTCCCAGTCTAAATAAGCCAAAAATGATCATAATTTGACATTTTTTGATAAAATACAAATTTTTTGAAAATTTTCGATGTCGAATCTAGAGTGCCAGGACTATACAAAAGAGTGAAATTTTGATCCAGGTAAGTCGATATGCATATATATAGGTCTTTTATGATTGGTCCCAGTCTAAATAAGCCAAAAATGATCATAATTTGACATTTTTTGATAAAATACAAATTTTTTGAAAATTTTCGATGTCGAATCTAGAGTGCCAGGACTATACAAAAAATGAAATTTTGATCCAGGTAAGTCGATATGCATATATATAGGTCTTTTATGATTGGTCCCAGTCTAAATAAGCCAAAAATGATCATAATTTGACATTTTTTGATAAAATACAAATTTTTTGAAAATTTTCGATGTCGAATCTAGAGTGCCAGGACTATACAAAAGAGTGAAATTTTGATCCAGGTAAGTCGATATGCATATATATAGGTCTTTTATGATTGGTCCCAGTCTAAATAAGCCAAAAATGATCATAATTTGACATTTTTTGATAAAATACAAATTTTTTGAAAATTTTCGATGTCGAATCTAGAGTGCCAGGACTATACAAAAGAGTGAAATTTTGATCCAGGTAAGTCGATATGCATATATATAGGTCTTTTATGATTGGTCCCAGTCTAAATAAGCCAAAAATGATCATAATTTGACATTTTTTGATAAAATACAAATTTTTTGAAAATTTTCGATGTCGAATCTAGAGTGCCAGGACTATACAAAAGAGTGAAATTTTGATCCAGGTAAGTCGATATGCATATATATAGGTCTTTTATGATTGGTCCCAGTCTAAATAAGCCAAAAATGATCATAATTTGACATTTTTTGATAAAATACAAATTTTTTGAAAATTTTCGAAGTCGAATCTAGAGTGCCAGGACTATACAAAAGAGTGAAATTTTGATCCAGGTAAGTCGATATGCATATATATAGGTCTTTTATGATTGGACCCAGTCTAAATAAGCCAAAAATGATCATAATTTGACATTTTTTGATAAAATACAAATTTTTTGAAAATTTTCGATGTCGAATCTAGAGTGCCAGGACTATACAAAAGAGTGAAATTTTGATCCAGGTAAGTCGATATGCATATCTATAGGTCTTTTATGATTGGTCCCAGTCTAAATAAGCCAAAAATGATCATAATTGGACATTTTTTGATAAAATACAAATTTTTTGAAAATTTTCGATGTCGAATCTAGAGTGCCAGGACTATTCAAAAGAGTAAAATTTTGATCCAGGTAAGTCGATATGCATATATATAGGTCTTTTATGATTGGTCCCAGTCTAAATAAGCCAAAAATGATCATAATTTGACATTTTTTGATAAAATACAAATTTTTTGAAAATTTTCGAAGTCGAATCTAGAGTGCCAGGACTATTTAAAAGAGTGAAATTTTGATCCAGGTAAGTCGATATGCATATATATAGGTCTTTTAGATTGGTCCCAGTCTAAATAAGCCAAAAATGATCATAATTTGACATTTTTTGATAAAATACAAATTTTTTGAAAATTTTCGATGTCGAATCTAGAGTGCCAGGACTATACAAAAGAGTGAAATTTTGATCCAGGTAAGTCGATATGCATATACATAGGTCTTTTATGATTGGTCCCAGTCTAAATAAGCCAAAAATGATCATAATTTGACATTTTTTGATAAAATACAAATTTTTTGAAAATTTTCGATGTCGAATCTAGATTGCCAGGACTATACAAAAGAGTGAAATTTCGATCCAGGTAAGTCGATATGCATTTATATAGGTCTTTTATGATTGGTCCCAGTCAAAATAAGCCAAAAATGATCATAATTTGACATTTTTTGATAAAATACAAATTTTTTGAAAATTTTCGATGTCGAATCTAGAGTGCCAGGACTATACAAAAGAGTGAAATTTTGATCCAGGTAAGTCGATATGCATATATATAGGTCTTTTATGATTGGTCCCAGTCAAAATAAGCCAAAAATGATCATAATTTGACATTTTTTGATAAAATACAAATTTTTTGAAAATTTTCGATGTCGAATCTAGAGTGCCAGGACTATACAAAAGAGTGAAATTTTGATCCAGGTAAGTCGATATGCATATATATAGGTCTTTTATGATTGGTCCCAGTCTAAATAAGCCAAAAATGATCATAATTTGACATTTTTTGATAAAATACAAATTTTTTGAAAATTTTCGAAGTCGAATCTAGAGTGCCAGGACTATACAAAAGAGTGAAATTTTGATCCAGGTAAGTCGATATGCATATATATAGGTCTTTTATGATTGGTCCCAGTCTAAATAAGCCAAAAATGATCATAATTTGACATTTTTTGATAAAATACAAATTTTTTGAAAATTTTCGATGTCGAATCTAGAGTGCCAGGACTATACAAAAGAGTGAAATTTTGATCCAGGTAAGTCGATATGCATATATATAGGTCTTTTATGATTGGTCCCAGTCTAAATAAGCCAAAAATGATCATAATTTGACATTTTTTGATAAAATACAAATTTTTTGAAAATTTTCGAAGTCGAATCTAGAGTGCCTGGACCATACAAAAGAGTGAAATTTTGATCCAGGTAAGTCGATATGCATATATATAGGTCTTTTATGATTGGTCCCAGTCTAAATAAGCCAAAAATGATCATAATTTGACATTTTTGATAAAATACAAATTTTTTGAAAATTTTCGATGTCGAATCTAGAGTGCCAGGACTTAACAAAAGAGTGAAATTTTGATCCAGGTTAGTCGATATGCATATATATAGGTCTTTTATGATTGGTCCCAGTCTAAATAAGCCAAAAATGATCATAATTTGACATTTTTTGATAAAATACAAATTTTTTGAAAATTTTCGATGTCGAATCTAGAGTGCCAGGACTATACAAAAGAGTGAAATTTTGATCCAGGTAAGTCGATATGCATATATATAGGTCTTTTATGATTGGTCCCAGTCTAAATAAGCCAAAAATGATCATAATTTGACATTTTTTGATAAAATACAAATTTTTTGAAAATTTTCGATGTCGAATCTAGAGTGCCAGGACTATACAAAAGAGTGAAATTTTGATCCAGGTAAGTCGATATGCATATATATAGGTCTTTTATGATTGGTCCCAGTCTAAATAAGCCAAAAATGATCATAATTGGACATTTTTTGATAAAATACAAATTTTTTGAAAATTTTCGATGTCGAATCTAGATTGCCAGGACTATACAAAAGAGTGAAATTTCGATCCAGGTAAGTCGATATGCATTTATATAGGTCTTTTATGATTGGTCCCAGTCAAAATAAGCCAAAAATTATTATAATTTGACATTTTTTGATAAAATACAAAATTTTTGAAAATTTTCGATGTCGAATCTAGAGTGCCAGGACTATACAAAAGAGTGAAATTTTGATCCAGGTAAGTCGATATGCATATATATAGGTCTTTTATGATTGGTCCCAGTCTAAATAAGCCAAAAATGATCATAATTTGACATTTTTTGATAAAATACAAAGTTTTTGAAAATTTTCGATGTCGAATCTAGAGTGCCAGGACTATACAAAAGAGTGAAATTTTGATCCAGGTAAGTCGATATGCATATATATAGGTCTTTTATGATTGGTCCCAGTCTAAATAAGCCAAAAATGATCATAATTTGACATTTTTTGATAAAATACAAATTTTTTGAAAATTTTCGATGACGAATCTAGAGTGCCAGGACTATACAAAAGAGTGAAATTTTGATCCAGGTAAGTCGATATGCATATATATAGGTCTTTTATGATTGGTCCCAGTCTAAATAAGTCAAAAATGATCATAATTTGACATTTTTTGATAAAATACAAATTTTTTGAAAATTTTCGATGTCGAATCTAGATTGCCAGGACTATACAAAAGAGTGAAATTTCGATCCAGGTAAGTCGATATGCATTTATATAGGTCTTTTATGATTGGTCCCAGTCAAAATAAGCCAAAAATGATCATAATTTGACATTTTTTGATAAAATACAAATTTTTTGAAAATTTTCGATGTCGAATCTAGATTGCCAGGACTATACAAAAGAGTGAAATTTCGATCCAGGTAAGTCGATATGCATTTATATAGGTCTTTTATGATTGGTCCCAGTCAAAATAAGCCAAAAATTATCATAATTTGACATTTTTTGATAAAATACAAATTTTTTGAAAATTTTCGATGTCGAATCTAGAGTGCCAGGACTATTCAAAAGAGTAAAATTTCGATCCAGGTAAGTCGATATGCATTTATATAGGTCTTTTATGATTGGTCCCAGTCAAAATAAGCCAAAAATGATCATAATTTGACATTTTTTGATAAAATACAAATTTTTTGAAAATTTTCGAAGTCGAATCTAGAGTGCCAGGACTATACAAAAGAGTGAAATTTTGATCCAGGTAAGTCGATATGCATATATATAGGTCTTTTATGATTGGTCCCAGTCTAAATAAGCCAAAAATGATCATAATTTGACATTTTTGATAAAATACAAATTTTTTGAAAATTTTCGATGTCGAATCTAGAGTGCCAGGACTATACAAAAGAGTGAAATTTTGATCCAGGTTAGTCGATATGCATATATATAGGTCTTTTATGATTGGTCCCAGTCTAAATAAGCCAAAAATGATCATAATTTGACATTTTTTGATAAAATACAAATTTTTTGAAAATTTTCGATGTCGAATCTAGAGTGCCAGGACTATACAAAAGAGTGAAATTTTGATCCAGGTAAGTCGATATGCATATATATAGGTCTTTTATGATTGGTCCCAGTCTAAATAAGCCAAAAATGATCATAATTTGACATTTTTGATAAAATACAAATTTTTTGAAAATTTTCGATGTCGAATCTAGAGTGCCAGGACTATACAAAAGAGTGAAATTTTGATCCAGGTAAGTCGATATGCATATATATAGGTCTTTTATGATTGGTCCCAGTCTAAATAAGCCAAAAATGATCATAATTTGACATTTTTTGATAAAATACAAATTTTTTGAAAATTTTCGATGTCGAATCTAGATTGCCAGGACTATACAAAAGAGTGAAATTCAAATCCAGGTAAGTCGATATGCATTTATATAGGTCTTTTATGATTGGTCCCAGTCAAAATAAGCCAAAAATGATCATAATTTGACATTTTTTGATAAAATACAAATTTTTTGAAAATTTTCGATGTCGAATCTAGAGTGCCAGGACTATACAAAAGAGTGAAATTTTGATCCAGGTAAGTCGATATGCATATATATAGGTCTTTTATGATTGGTCCCAGTCTAAATAAGCCAAAAATGATCATAATTTGACATTTTTGATAAAATACAAATTTTTTGAAAATTTTCGATGTCGAATCTAGAGTGCCAGGACTATACAAAAGAGTGAAATTTTGATCCAGGTAAGTCGATATGCATATATATAGGTCTTTTATGATTGGTCCCAGTCTAAATAAGCCAAAAATGATCATAATTTGACATTTTTTGATAAAATACAAATTTTTTGAAAATTTTCGATGTCGAATCTAGAGTGCCAGGACTATACAAAAGAGTAAAATTTTGATCCAGGTAAGTCGATATGCATATATATAGGTCTTTTATGATTGGTCCCAGTCTAAATAAGCCAAAAATGATCATAATTTGACATTTTTTGATAAAATACAAATTTTTTGAAAATTTTCGATGTCGAATCTAGAGTGCCAGGACTATACAAAAGAGTGAAATTTTGATCCAGGTAAGTCGATATGCATATATATAGGTCTTTTATGATTGGTCCCAGTCTAAATAAGCCAAAAATGATCATAATTTGACATTTTTTGATAAAATACAAATTTTTTGAAAATTTTTGATGTCGAATCTAGAGTGCCAGGACTATACAAAAGAGTGAAATTTTGATCCAGGTAAGTCGATATGCATATATATAGGTCTTTAATGATTGGTCCCAGTCTAAATAAGCCAAAAATGATCATAATTTGACATTTTTTGATAAAATACAAATTTTTTGAAAATTTTCGATGTCGAATCTAGAGTGCCAGGACTATACAAAAGAGTGAAATTTTGATCCAGGTAAGTCGATATGCATATATATAGGTCTTTTATGATTGGTCCCAGTCTAAATAAGCCAAAAATGATCATAATTTGACATTTTTTGATAAAATACAAATTTTTTGAAAATTTTCGATGTCGAATCTAGAGTGCCAGGACTATACAAAAGAGTGAAATTTTGATTCAGGATGTCGATATGCATATATATAGGTCTTTTATGATTGGTCCCAGTCTAAATAAGCCAAAAATGATCATAATTTGACATTTTTTGATAAAATACAAATTTTTTGAAAATTTTCGATGTCGAATCTAGATTGCCAGGACTATACAAAAGAGTGAAATTTCGATCCAGGTAAGTCGATATGCATTTATATAGGTCTTTTATGATTGGTCCCAGTCAAAATAAGCCAAAAATGATCATAATTTGACATTTTTTGATAAAATACAAATTTTTTGAAAATTTTCGAAGTCGAATCTAGAGTGCCAGGACTATACAAAAGAGTGAAATTTTGATCCAGGTAAGTCGATATGCATATATATAGGTCTTTTATGATTGGTCCCAGTCTAAATAAGCCAAAAATGATCATAATTTGACATTTTTGATAAAATACAAATTTTTTGAAAATTTTCGATGTCGAATCTAGAGTGCCAGGACTATACAAAAGAGTGAAATTTTGATCAAGGTTAGTCGATATGCATATATATAGGTCTTTTATGATTGGTCCCAGTCTAAATAAGCCAAAAATGATCATAATTTGACATTTTTTGATAAAATACAAATTTTTTGAAAATTTTCGATGTCGAATCTAGAGTGCCAGGACTATACAAAAGAGTGAAATTTTGATCCAGGTAAGTCGATATGCATATATATAGGTCTTTTATGATTGGTCCCAGTCTAAATAAGCCAAAAATGATCATAATTTGACATTTTTTGATAAAATACAAATTTTTTGAAAATTTTCGATGTCGAATCTAGAGTGCCAGGACTATACAAAAGAGTGAAATTTTGATCCAGGTAAGTCGATATGCATATATATAGGTCTTTTATGATTGGTCCCAGTCTAAATAAGCCAAAAATGATCATAATTTGACATTTTTTGATAAAATACAAATTTTTTGAAAATTTTCGATGTCGAATCTAGATTGCCAGGACTATACAAAAGAGTGAAATTTCGATCCAGGTAAGTCGATATGCATTTATATAGGTCTTTTATGATTGGTCCCAGTCAAAATAAGCCAAAAATTATCATAATTTGACATTTTTTGATAAAATACAAATTTTTTGAAAATTTTTGATGTCGAATCTAGAGTGCCAGGACTATACAAAAGAGTGAAATTTTGATCTAGGTAAGTCGATATGCATATATATAGGTCTTTTATGATTGGTCCCAGTCTAAATAAGCCAAAAATGATCATAATTTGACATTTTTTGATAAAATACAAATTTTTTGAAAATTTTCGATGTCGAATCTAGAGTGCCAGGACTATACAAAAGAGTGAAATTTTGATTCAGGTAAGTCGATATGCATATATATAGGTCTTTTATGATTGGTCCCAGTCTAAATAAGCCAAAAATGATCATAATTTGACATTTTTTGATAAAATACAAATTTTTTGAAAATTTTCGATGTCGAATCTAGATTGCTAGGACTATACAAAAGAGTGAAATTTCGATCCAGGTAAGTCGATATGCATTTATATAGGTCTTTTATGATTGGTCCCAGTCAAAATAAGCCAAAAATGATCATAATTTGACATTTTTTGATAAAATACAAATTTTTTGAAAATTTTCGATGTCGAATCTAGAGTGCCAGGACTATACAAAAGAGTGAAATTTTGATCCAGGTAAGTCGATATGCATATATATAGGTCTTTTATGATTGGTCCCAGTCTAAATAAGCCAAAAATGATCATAATTTGACATTTTGATAAAATACAAATTTTTTGAAAATTTTCGATGTCGAATCTAGAGTGCCAGGACTATACAAAAGAGTGAAATTTTGATCCAGGTTAGTCGAAATGCATATATATGGGTCTTTTATGATTGGTATCAGTCTAAATAAGCCAAAAATGATCATAATTTGACATTTTTTGATAAAATACAAATTTTTTGAAAATTTTCGATGTCGAATCTAGAGTGCCAGGACTATACAAAAGAGTGAAATTTTGATCCAGGTAAGTCGATATGCATATATATATAGGTCTTTTATGATTGGTCCCAGTCTAAATAAGCCAAAACTGATCATAATTTGACATTTTTTGATAAAATACAAATTTTTTGAAAATTTTCGATGTCGAATCTAGAGTGCCAGGACTATACAAAAGAGTGAAATTTTGATCCAGGTAAGTCAATATGCATATATATAGGTCTTTTATGATTGGTCCCAGTCTAAATAAGCCAAAAATGATCATAATTTGACATTTTTTGATAAAATACAAATTTTTTGAAAATTTTCGATGTCGAATCTAGAGTGCCAGGACTATACAAAAGAGTGAAATTTTGATCCAGGTAAGTCGATATGCATATATATAGGTCTTTTATGATTGGTCCCAGTCTAAATAAGCCAAAAATGATCATAATTGGACATTTTTTGATAAAATACAAATTTTTTGAAAATTTTCGATGTCGAATCTAGTTTGCCAGGACTATACAAAAGAGTGAAATTTCGATCCAGGTAAGTCGATATGCATTTATATAGGTCTTTTATGATTGGTCCCAGTCAAAATAAGCCAAAAATTATCATAATTTGACATTTTTTGATAAAATACAAATTTTTTGAAAATTTTCGATGTCGAATCTAGAGTGCCAGGACTATACAAAAGAGTGAAATTTTGATCCAGGTAAGTCGATATGCATATATATAGGTCTTTTATGATTGGTCCCAGTCTAAATAAGCCAAAAATGATCATAATTTGACATTTTCTGATAAAATACAAATTTTTTGAAAATTTTCGAAGTCGAATCTAGAGTGCCAGGACTATACAAAAGAGTGAAATTTTGATCCAGGTAAGTCGATATGCATATATATAGGTCTTTTATGATTGGTCCCAGTCTAAATAAGCCAAAAATGATCATAATTTGACATTTTTGATAAAATACAAATTTTTTAAAAATTTTCGATGTCGAATCTAGAGTGCCAGGACTATACAAAAGAGAGAAATTTTGATCCAGGTTAGTCGATATGCATATATATAGGTCTTTTATGATTGGTCCCAGTCTAAATAAGCCAAAAATGATCATAATTTGACATTTTTTGATAAAATACAAATTTTTTGAAAATTTTCGATGTCGAATCTAGATTGCCAGGACTATACAAAAGAGTGAAATTTCGATCCAGGTAAGTCGATATGCATATATATAGGTCTTTTATGATTGGTCCCAGTCTAAATAAGCCAAAAATGATCATAATTTGACATTTTTTGATAAAATACAAATTTTTTGAAAATTTTCGATGTCGAATCTAGAGTGCCAGGACTATACAAAAGAGTGAAATTTTGATCCAGGTAAGTCGATATGCATATATATAGGTCTTTTATGATTGGTCCCAGTCTAAATAAGCCAAAAATGATCATAATTTGACATTTTTTGATAAAATACAAATTTTTTGAAAATTTTCGATGTCGAATCTAGATTGCCAGGACTATACAAAAGAGTGAAATTTCGATCCAGGTAAGTCGATATGCATTTATATAGGTCTTTTATGATTGGCCCCAGTCAAAATAAGCCAAATATTATCATAATTTGACATTTTTTGATAAAATACAAATTTTTTGAAAATTTTCGATGTCGAATCTAGAGTGCCAGGACTATACAAAAGAGTGAAATTTTGATCCAGGTAAGTCGATATGCATATATATAGGTCTTTTATGATTGGTCCCAGTCTAAATAAGCCAAAAATGATCATAATTTGACATTTTTTGATAAAATACAAATTTTTTGAAAATTTTCGAAGTCGAATCTAGAGTGCCAGGACTATACAAAAGAGTGAAATTTTGATCCAGGTAAGTCGATATGCATATATATAGGTCTTTTATGATTGGTCCCAGTCTAAATAAGCCAAAAATGATCATAATTTGACATTTTTGATAAAATACAAATTTTTTGAAAATTTTCGATGTCGAATCTAGAGTGCCAGGACTATACAAAAGAGTGAAATTTTGATCCAGGTTAGTCGATATGCATATATATAGGTCTTTTATGATTGGTCCCAGTCTAAATAAGCCAAAAATGATCATAATTTGACATTTTTTGATAAAATACAAATTTTTTGAAAATTTTCGATGTCGAATCTAGAGTGCCAGGACTATACAAAAGAGTGAAATTTTGATCCAGGTAAGTCGATATGCATATATATAGGTCTTTTATGATTGGTCCCAGTCTAAATAAGCCAAAAATGATCATAATTTGACATTTTTTGATAAAATACAAATTTTTTGAAAATTTTCGATGTCGAATCTAGAGTGCCAGGACTATACAAAAGAGTGAAATTTTGATCCAGGTAAGTCGATATGCATATATATAGGTCTATTATGATTGGTCCCAGTCTAAATAAGCCAAAAATGATCATAATTGGACATTTTTTGATAAAATACAAATTTTTTGAAAATTTTCGATGTCGAATCTAGATTGCCAGGACTATACAAAAGAGTGAAATTTCGATCCAGGTAAGTCGATATGCATTTATATAGGTCTTTTATGATTGGTCCCAGTCAAAATAAGCCAAAAATTATCATAATTTGACATTTTTTGATAAAATACAAATTTTTTGAAAATTTTCGATGTCGAATCTAGAGTGCCAGGACTATACAAAAGAGTGAAATTTTGATCCAGGTAAGTCGATATGCATATATATAGGTCTTTTATGATTGGTCCCAGTCTAAATAAGCCAAAAATGATCATAATTTGACATTTTTTGATAAAATACAAATTTTTTGAAAATTTTCGAAGTCGAATCTAGAGTGCCAGGACTATACAAAAGAGTGAAATTTTGATCCAGGTAAGTCGATATGCATATATATAGGTCTTTTATGATTGGTCCCAGTCTAAATAAGCCAAAAATGATCATAATTTGACATTTTTGATAAAATACAAATTTTTTGAAAATTTTCGATGTCGAATCTAGAGTGCCAGGACTATACAAAAGAGTGAAATTTTGATCCAGGTTAGTCGATATGCATATATATAGGTCTTTTATGATTGGTCCCAGTCTAAATAAGCCAAAAATGATCATAATTTGACATTTTTTGATAAAATACAAATTTTTTGAAAATTTTCGATGTCGAATCTAGAGTGCCAGGACTATACAAAAGAGTGAAATTTTGATCCAGGTAAGTCGATATGCATATATATAGGTCTTTTATGATTGGTCCCAGTCTAAATAAGCCAAAAATGATCATAATTTGACATTTTTTGATAAAATACAAATTTTTTGAAAATTTTCGATGTCGAATCTAGAGTGCCAGGACTATACAAAAGAGTGAAATTTTGATCCAGGTAAGTCGATATGCATATATATAGGTCTTTTATGATTGGTCCCAGTCTAAAAAAGCCAAAAATGATCATAATTTGACATTTTTTGATAAAATACAAATTTTTTGAAAATTTTCGATGTCGAATCTAGAGTGCCAGGACTATACAAAAGAGTGAAATTTTGATCCAGGTAAGTCGATATGCATATATATAGGTCTTTTATGATTGGTCCCAGTCTAAATAAGCCAAAAATGATCATAATTTGACATTTTTGATAAAATACAAATTTTTTGAAAATTTTCGATGTCGAATCTAGAGTGCCAGGACTATACAAAAGAGTGAAATTTTGATCCAGGTAAGTCGATATGCATATATATAGGTCTTTTATGATTGGTCCCAGTCTAAATAAGCCAAAAATGATCATAATTTGACATTTTTGATAAAATACAAATTTTTTGAAAATTTTCGATGTCGAATCTAGAGTGCCAGGACTATACAAAAGAGTGAAATTTTGATCCAGGTTAGTCGATATGCATATATATAGGTCTTTTATGATTGGTCCCAGTCTAAATAAGCCAAAAATGATCATAATTTGACATTTTTTGATAAAATACAAATTTTTTGAAAATTTTCGATGTCGAATCTAGAGTGCCAGGACTATACAAAAGAGTGAAATTTTGATCCAGGTAAGTCGATATGCATATATATAGGTCTTTTATGATTGGTCCCAGTCTAAATAAGCCAAAAATGATCATAATTTGACATTTTTTGATAAAATACAAATTTTTTGAAAATTTTCGATGTCGAATCTAGAGTGCCAGGACTATACAAAAGAGTGAAATTTTGATCCAGGTAAGTCGATATGCATATATATAGGTCTTTTATGATTGGTCCCAGTCTAAATAAGCCAAAAATGATCATAATTGGACATTTTTTGATAAAATACAAATTTTTTGAAAATTTTCGATGTCGAATCTAGATTGCCAGGACTATACAAAAGAGTGAAATTTCGATCCAGGTAAGTTGATATGCATTTATATAGGTCTTTTATGATTGGTCCCAGTCAAAATAAGCCAAAAATTATCATAATTTGACATTTTTTGATAAAATACAAATTTTTTGAAAATTTTCGATGTCGAATCTAGAGTGCCAGGACTATACAAAAGAGTGAAATTTTGATCCAGGTAAGTCGATATGCATATATATAGGTCTTTTATGATTGGTCCCAGTCTAAATAAGCCAAAAATGATCATAATTTGACATTTTTTGATAAAATACAAATTTTTTGAAAATTTTCGAAGTCGAATCTAGAGTGCCAGGACTATACAAAAGAGTGAAATTTTGATCCAGGTAAGTCGATATGCATATATATAGGTCTTTTATGATTGGTCCCAGTCTAAATAAGCCAAAAATGATCATAATTTGACATTTTTGATAAAATACAAATTTTTTGAAAATTTTCGATGTCGAATCTAGAGTGCCAGGACTATACAAAAGAGTGAAATTTTGATCCAGGTTAGTCGATATGCATATATATAGGTCTTTTATGATTGGTCCCAGTCTAAATAAGCCAAAAATGATCATAATTTGACATTTTTTGATAAAATACAAATTTTTTGAAAATTTTCGATGTCGAATCTAGAGTGCCAGGACTATACAAAAGAGTGAAATTTTGATCCAGGTAAGTCGATATGCATATATATAGGTCTTTTATGATTGGTCCCAGTCTAAATAAGCCAAAAATGATCATAATTTGACATTTTTTGATAAAATACAAATTTTTTGAAAATTTTCGATGTCGAATCTAGAGTGCCAGGACTATACAAAAGAGTGAAATTTTGATCCAGGTAAGTCGATATGCATATATATAGGTCTTTTATGATTGGTCCCAGTCTAAAAAAGCCAAAAATGATCATAATTTGACATTTTTTGATAAAATACAAATTTTTTGAAAATTTTCGATGTCGAATCTAGAGTGCCAGGACTATACAAAAGAGTGAAATTTTGATCCAGGTAAGTCGATATGCATATAAATAGGTCTTTTATGATTGGTCCCAGTCTAAATAAGCCAAAAATGATCATAATTTGACATTTTTTGATAAAATACAAATTTTTTGAAAATTTTCGATGTCGAATCTAGAGTGCCAGGACTATACAAAAGAGTGAAATTTTGATCCAGGTAAGTCGATATGCATATATATAGGTCTTTTATGATTGGTCCCAGTCTAAATAAGCCAAAAATGATCATAATTGGACATTTTTTGATAAAATACAAATTTTTTGAAAATTTTCGATGTCGAATCTAGGTTGCCAGGACTATACAAAAGAGTGAAATTTCGATCCAGGTAAGTCGATATGCATTTATATAGGTCTTTTATGATTGGTCCCAGTCAAAATAAGCCAAAAATTATCATAATTTGACATTTTTTGATAAAATACAAATTTTTTGAAATTTTTCGATGTCGAATCTAGAGTGCCAGGACTATACAAAAGAGTGAAATTTTGATCCAGGTAAGTCGATATGCATATATATAGGTCTTTTATGATTGGTCCCAGTCTAAATAAGCCAAAAATGATCATAATTTGACATTTTTTGATAAAATACAAATTTTTTGAAAATTTTCGAAGTCGAATCTAGAGTGCCAGGACTATACAAAAGAGTGAAATTTTGATCCAGGTAAGTCGATATGCATATATATAGGTCTTTTATGATTGGTCCCAGTCTAAATAAGCCAAAAATGATCATAATTTGACATTTTTGATAAAATACAAATTTTTTGAAAATTTTCGATGTCGAATCTAGAGTGCCAGGACTATACAAAAGAGTGAAATTTTGATCCAGGTTAGTCGATATGCATATATATAGGTCTTTTATGATTAGTCCCAGTCTAAATAAGCCAAAAATGATCATAATTTGACATTTTTTGATAAAATACAAATTTTTTGAAAATTTTCGATGTCGAATCTAGATTGCCAGGACTATACAAAAGAGTGAAATTTCGATCCAGGTAAGTCGATATGCATATATATAGGTCTTTTATGATTGGTCCCAGTCTAAATAAGCCAAAAATGATCATAATTTGACATGTTTTGATAAAAAACAAATTTTTTGAAAATTTTCGGTGTCGAATCTAGATTGCCAGGACTATACAAAAGAGTGAAATTTCGATCCAGGTAAGTCGATATGCATTTATATAGGTCTTTTATGATTGGTCCCAGTCAAAATAAGCCAAAAATTATCATAATTTGACATTTTTTGATAAAATACAAATTTTTTGAAAATTTTCGATGTCGAATCTAGAGTGCCAGGACTATACAAAAGAGTGAAATTTTGATCCAGGTAAGTCGATATGCATATATATAGGTCTTTTATGATTGGTCCCAGTCTAAATAAGCCAAAAATGATCATAATTTGACATTTTTTGATAAAATACAAATTTTTTGAAAATTTTCGATGTCGAATCTAGAGTGCCAGGACTATACAAAAGAGTGAAATTTTGATCCAGGTAAGTCGATATGCATATATATAGGTCTTTTATGATTGGTCCTAGTCTAAATAAGCCAAAAATGATCATAATTTGACATTTTTTGATAAAATACAAATTTTTTGAAAATTTTCGATGTCGAATCTAGAGTGCCAGGACTATACAAAAGAGTGAAATTTTGATCCAGGTAAGTCGATATGCATATATATAGGTCTTTTATGATTGGTCCCAGTCTAAATAAGCCAAAAATGATCATAATTTGACATTTTTTGATAAAATACAAATTTTTTGAAAATTTTCGATGTCGAATCTAGAGTGCCAGGACTATACAAAAGAGTGAAATTTTGATCCAGGTAAGTCGATATGCATATATATAGGTCTTTTATGATTGGTCCCAGTCTAAATAAGCCAAAAATGATCATAATTTGACATTTTTTGATAAAATACAAATTTTTTGAAAATTTTCGATGTCGAATCTAGAGTGCCAGGACTATACAAAAGAGTGAAATTTTGATCCAGGTAAGTCGATATGCATATATATAGGTCGTTTATGATTGGTCCCAGTCTAAATAAGCCAAAAATGATCATAATTTGACATTTTTTGATAAAATACAAATTTTTTGAAAATTTTCGAAGTCGAATCTAGAGTGCCAGGACTATACAAAAGAGTGAAATTTTGATCCAGGTAAGTCGATATGCATATATATAGGTCTTTTATGATTGGTCCCAGTCTAAATAAGCCAAAAATGATCATAATTTGACATTTTTTGATAAAATACAAATTTTTTGAAAATTTTCGATGTCGAATCTAGAGTGCCAGGACTATACAAAAGAGTGAAATTTTGATCCAGGTAAGTCGATATGCATATATATAGGTCTTTTATGATTGGTCCCAGTCTAAATAAGCCAAAAATGATCATAATTTGACATTTTTTGATAAAATACAAATTTTTTGAAAATTTTCGAAGTCGAATCTAGAGTGCCAGGACTATACAAAAGAGTGAAATTTTGATCCAGGTAAGTCGATATGCATATATATAGGTCTTTTATGATTGGTCCCAGTCTAAATAAGCCAAAAATGATCATAATTTGACATTTTTTGATAAAATACAAATTTTTTGAAAATTTTCGTTGTCGAATCTAGAGTGCCAGGACTATACAAAAGAGTGAAATTTTGATCCAGGTAAGTCGATATGCATATATTTAGGTCTTTTATGATTGGTCCCAGTCTAAGTAAGCCAAAAATGATCATAATTTGACATTTTTTGATAAAATACAAATTTTTTGAAAATTTTCGATGTCGAATCTAGAGTGCCAGGACTATACAAAAGAGTGAAATTTTGATCCAGGTAAGTCGATATGCATATATATAGGTCTTTTATGATTGGTCCCAGTCTAAATAAGCCAAAAATGATCATAATTTGACATTTTTTGATAAAATACAAATTTTTTGAAAATTTTCGATGTCGAATCTAGAGTGCCAGGACTATACAAAAGAGTGAAATTTTGATCCAGGTAAGTCGATATGCATATATATAGGTCTTTTATGATTGGTCCCAGTCTAAATAAGCCAAAAATGATCATAATTGGACATTTTTTGATAAAATACAAATTTTTTGAAAATTTTCGATGTCGAATCTAGAGTGCCAGGACTATACAAAAGAGTGAAATTTTGATCCAGGTAAGTCGATATGCATATATATAGGTCTTTTATGATTGGTCCCAGTCTAAATAAGCCAAAAATGATCATAATTTGACATTTTTTGATAAAATACAATTTTTTTGAAAATTTTCTATGTCGAATCTAGAGTGCCAGGACTATACAAAAGAGTGAAATTTTGATCCAGGTAAGTCGATATGCATATATATAGGTCTTTTATGATTGGTCCCAGTCTAAATAAGCCAAAAATGATCATAATTTGACATTTTTTGATAAAATACAAATTTTTTGAAAATTTTCGATGTCGAATCTAGAGTGCCAGGACTATACAAAAGAGTGAAATTTTGATCCAGGTTAGTCGATATGCATATATATAGGTCTTTTATGATTGGTCCCAGTCTAAATAAGCCAAAAATGATCATAATTTGACATTTTTTGATAAAATACAAATTTTTTGAAAATTTTCGATGTCGAATCTAGAGTGCCAGGACTATACAAAAGAGTGAAATTTTGATCCAGGTAAGTCGATATGCATATATATAGGTCTTTTATGATTGGTCCCAGTCTAAATAAGCCAAAAATGATCATAATTTGACATTTTTTGATAAAATACAAATTTTTTGAAAATTTTCGATGCCGAATCTAGAGTGCCAGGACTATACAAAAGAGTGAAATTTTGATCCAGGTAAGTCGATATTCATATATATAGGTCTTTTATGATTGGTCCCAGTCTAAATAAGCCAAAAATGATCATAATTTGACATTTTTTGATAAAATACAAATTTTTTGAAAATTTTCGAAGTCGAATCTAGAGTGCCAGGACTATACAAAAGAGTGAAATTTTGATCCAGGTAAGTCGATATGCATATATATAGGTCTTTTATGATTGGTCCCAGTCTAAATAAGCCAAAAATGATCATAATTGGACATTTTCTGATAAAATACAAATTTTTTGAAAATTTTCGATGTCGAATCTAGAGTGCCAGGACTATTCAAAAGAGTAAAATTTTGATCCAGGTAAGTCGATATGCATATATATAGGTCTTTTATGATTGGTCCCAGTCTAAATAAGCCAAAAATGATCATAATTTGACATTTTTTGATAAAATACAAATTTTTTGAAAATTTTCGATGTCGAATCTAGAGTGCCAGGACTATACAAAAGAGTGAAATTTTGATCCAGGTAAGTCGATATGCATATATATAGGTCTTTTATGATTGGTCCCAGTCTAAATAAGCCAAAAATGATCATAATTTGACATTTTTTGATAAAATACAAATTTTTTGAAAATTTTCGATGTCGAATCTAGAGTGCCAGGACTATACAAAAGAGTGAAATTTTGATCCAGGTAAGTCGATATGCATATATATAGGTCTTTTATGATTGGTCCCAGTCTAAATAAGCCAAAAATGATCATAATTTGACATTTTTTGATAAAATACAAATTTTTTGAAAATTTTCGATGTCGAATCTAGAGTGCCAGGACTATACAAAAGAGTGAAATTTTGATCCAGGTTAGTCGATATGCATATATATAGGTCTTTTATGATTGGTCCCAGTCTAAATAAGCCAAAAATGATCATAATTTGACATTTTTTGATAAAATACAAATTTTTTGAAAATTTTCGATGTCGAATCTAGAGTGCCAGGACTATACAAAAGAGTGAAATTTTGATCCAGGTAAGTCGATATGCATATATATAGGTCTTTTATGATTGGTCCCAGTCTAAATAAGCCAAAAATGATCATAATTTGACATTTTTTGATAAAATACAAATTTTTTGAAAATTTTCGATGCCGAATCTAGAGTGCCAGGACTATACAAAAGAGTGAAATTTTGATCCAGGTAAGTCGATATGCATATATATAGGTCTTTTATGATTGGTCCCAGTCTAAATAAGCCAAAAATGATCATAATTTGACATTTTTTGATAAAATACAAATTTTTTGAAAATTTTCGAAGTCGAATCTAGAGTGCCAGGACTATACAAAAGAGTGAAATTTTGATCCAGGTAAGTCGATATGCATATATATAGGTCTTTTATGATTGGTCCCAGTCTAAATAAGCCAAAAATGATCATAATTGGACATTTTTTGATAAAATACAAATTTTTTGAAAATTTTCGATGTCGAATCTAGAGTGCCAGGACTATTCAAAAGAGTAAAATTTTGATCCAGGTAAGTCGATATGCATATATATAGGTCTTTTATGATTGGTCCCAGTCTAAATAAGCCAAAAATGATCATAATTTGACATTTTTTGATAAAATACAAATTTTTTGAAAATTTTCGATGTCGAATCTAGAGTGCCAGGACTATACAAAAGAGTGAAATTTTGATCCAGGTAAGTCGATATGCATATATATAGGTCTTTTATGATTGGTCCCAGTCTAAATAAGCCAAAAATGATCATAATTTGACATTTTTTGATAAAATACAAATTTTTTGAAAATTTTCGATGTCGAATCTAGAGTGCCAGGACTATACAAAAGAGTGAAATTTTGATCCAGGTAAGTCGATATGCATATATATAGGTCTTTTATGATTGGTCCCAGTCTAAAAAAGCCAAAAATGATCATAATTTGACATTTTTTGATAAAATACAAATTTTTTGAAAATTTTCGAAGTCGAATCTAGAGTGCCAGGACTATACAAAAGAGTGAAATTTTGATCCAGGTAAGTCGATATGCATATATATAGGTCTTTTATGATTGGTCCCAGTCTAAATAAGCCAAAAATGATCATAATTTGACATTTTTTGATAAAATACAAATTTTTTGAAAATTTTCGATGTCGAATCTAGAGTGCCAGGACTATACAAAAGAGTGAAATTTTGATCCAGGTAAGTCGATATGCATATATATAGGTCTTTTATGATTGGTCCCAGTCTAAATAAGCCAAAAATGATCATAATTTGACATTTTTTGATAAAATACAAATTTTTTGAAAATTTTCGATGTCGAATCTAGAGTGCCAGGACTATACAAAAGAGTGAAATTTTGATCCAGGTAAGTCGATATGCATATATATAGGTCTTTTATGATTGGTCCCAGTCTAAATAAGCCAAAAATGATCATAATTTGACATTTTTTGATAAAATACAAATTTTTTGAAAATTTTCGATGTCGAATCTAGAGTGCCAGGACTATACAAAAGAGTGAAATTTTGATCCAGGTAAGTCGATATGCATATATATAGGTCTTTTATGATTGGTCCCAGTCTAAATAAGCCAAAAATGATCATAATTTGACATTTTTTGATAAAATACAAATTTTTTGAAAATTTTCGATGTCGAATCTAGAGTGCCAGGACTATACAAAAGAGTGAAATTTTGATCCAGGTAAGTCGATATGCATATATATAGGTCTTTTATGATTGGTCCCAGTCTAAATAAGCCAAAAATGATCATAATTTGACATTTTTTGATAAAATACAAATTTTTTGAAAATTTTCGATGTCGAATCTAGAGTGCCAGGACTATACAAAAGAGTGAAATTTTGATCCAGGTAAGTCGATATGCATATATATAGGTCTTTTATGATTGGTCCCAGTCTAAATAAGCCAAAAATGATCATAATTGGACATTTTTTGATAAAATACAAATTTTTTGAAAATTTTCGATGTCGAATCTAGAGTGCCAGGACTATTCAAAAGAGTAAAATTTTGATCCAGGTAAGTCGATATGCATATATATAGGTCTTTTATGATTGGTCCCAGTCTAAATAAGCCAAAAATGATCATAATTTGACATTTTTTGATAAAATACAAATTTTTTGAAAATTTTCGATGTCGAATCTAGAGTGCCAGGACTATACAAAAGAGTGAAATTTTGATCCAGGTAAGTCGATATGCATATATATAGGTCTTTTATGATTGGTCCCAGTCTAAATAAGCCAAAAATGATCATAATTTGACATTTTTTGATAAAATACAAATTTTTTGAAAATTTTCGATGTCGAATCTAGAGTGCCAGGACTATACAAAAGAGTGAAATTTTGATCCAGGTAAGTCGATATGCATATATATAGGTCTTTTATGATTGGTCCCAGTCTAAATAAGCCAAAAATGATCATAATTTGACATTTTTTGATAAAATACAAATTTTTTGAAAATTTTCGAAGTCGAATCTAGAGTGCCAGGACTATACAAAAGAGTGAAATTTTGATCCAGGTAAGTCGATATGCATATATATAGGTCTTTTATGATTGGTCCCAGTCTAAATAAGCCAAAAATGATCATAATTTGACATTTTTTGATAAAATACAAATTTTTTGAAAATTTTCGATGTCGAATCTAGAGTGCCAGGACTATACAAAAGAGTGAAATTTTGATCCAGGTAAGTCGATATGCATATATATAGGTCTTTTATGATTGGTCCCAGTCTAAATAAGCCAAAAATGATCATAATTTGACATTTTTTGATAAAATACAAATTTTTTGAAAATTTTCGAAGTCGAATCTAGAGTGCCAGGACTATACAAAAGAGTGAAATTTTGATCCAGGTAAGTCGATATGCATATATAAAGGTCTTTTATGATTGGTCCCAGTCTAAATAAGCCAAAAATGATCATAATTTGACATTTTTTGATAAAATACAATTTTTTTGAAAATTTTCGATGTCGAATCTAGAGTGCCAGGACTATACAAAAGAGTGAAATTTTGATCCAGGTAAGTCGATATGCATATATATAGGTCTTTTATGATTGGTCCCAGTCTAAATAAGCCAAAAATGATCATAATTTGACATTTTTTGATAAAATACAAATTTTTTGAAAATTTTCGAAGTCGAATCTAGAGTGCCAGGACTATACAAAAGAGTGAAATTTTGATCCAGGTAAGTCGATATGCATATATATAGGTCTTTTATGATTGGTCCCAGTCTAAATAAGCCAAAAATGATCATAATTTGACATTTTTTGATAAAATACAAATTTTTTGAAAATTTTCGATGTCGAATCTAGAGTGCCAGGACTATACAAAAGAGTGAAATTTTGATCCAGGTAAGTCGATATGCATATATATAGGTCTTTTATGATTGGTCCCAGTCTAAATAAGCCAAAAATGATCATAATTTGACATTTTTTGATAAAATACAAATTTTTTGAAAATTTTCGATGTCGAATCTAGAGTGCCAGGACTATTCAAAAGAGTAAAATTTTGATCCAGGTAAGTCGATATGCATATATATAGGTCTTTTATGATTGGTCCCAGTCTAAATAAGCCAAAAATGATCATAATTTGACATTTTTTGATAAAATACAAATTTTTTGAAAATTTTCGAAGTCGAATCTAGAGTGCCAGGACTATACAAAAGAGTGAAATTTTGATCCAGGTAAGTCGATATGCATATATATAGGTCTTTTATGATTGGTCCCAGTCTAAATAAGCCAAAAATGATCATAATTTGACATTTTTTGATAAAATACAAATTTTTTGAAAATTTTCGATGTCGAATCTAGAGTGCCAGGACTATACAAAAGAGTGAAATTTTGATCCAGGTAAGTCGATATGCATATATATAGGTCTTTTATGATTGGTCCCAGTCTAAATAAGCCAAAAATGATCATAATTTGACATTTTTTGATAAAATACAAATTTTTTGAAAATTTTCGAAGTCGAATCTAGAGTGCCAGGACTATACAAAAGAGTGAAATTTTGATCCAGGTAAGTCGATATGCATATATATAGGTCTTTTATGATTGGTCCCAGTCTAAATAAGCCAAAAATGATCATAATTTGACATTTTTTGATAAAATACAAATTTTTTGAAAATTTTCGATGTCGAATCTAGAGTGCCAGGACTATACAAAAGAGTGAAATTTTGATCCAGGTAAGTCGATATGCATATATATAGGTCTTTTATGATTGGTCCCAGTCTAAATAAGCCAAAAATGATCATAATTTGACATTTTTTGATAAAATACAAATTTTTTGAAAATTTTCGATGTCGAATCTAGAGTGCCAGGACTATACAAAAGAGTGAAATATTGATCCAGGTAAGTCGATATGCATATATATAGGTCTTTTATGATTGGTCCCAGTCTAAATAAGCCAAAAATGATCATAATTTGACATTTTTTGATAAAATACAAATTTTTTGAAAATTTTCGATGTCGAATCTAGAGTGCCAGGACTATTCAAAAGAGTAAAATTTTGATCCAGGTAAGTCGATATGCATATATATAGGTCTTTTATGATTGGTCCCAGTCTAAATAAGCCAAAAATGATCATAATTTGACATTTTTTGATAAAATACAAATTTTTTGAAAATTTTCGAAGTCGAATCTAGAGTGCCAGGACTATACAAAAAAATGAAATTTTGATCCAGGTAAGTCGATTTGCATATATATAGGTCTTTTATGATTGGTCCCAGTCTAAATAAGCCAAAAATGATCATAATTTGACATTTTTTGATAAAATACAAATTTTTTGAAAATTTTCGATGTCGAATCTAGAGTGCCAGGACTATACAAAAGAGTGAAATTTTGATCCAGGTAAGTCGATATGCATATATATAGGTCTTTTATGATTGGTCCCAGTCTAAATAAGCCAAAAATGATCATAATTTGACATTTTTTGATAAAATACAAATTTTTTGAAAATTTTCGAAGTCGAATCTAGAGTGCCAGGACTATACAAAAGAGTGAAATTTTGATCCAGGTAAGTCGATATGCATATATATAGGTCTTTTATGATTGGTCCCAGTCTAAATAAGCCAAAAATGATCATAATTTGACATTTTTTGATAAAATACAAATTTTTTGAAAATTTTCGATGTCGAATCTAGAGTGCCAGGACTATACAAAAGAGTGAAATTTTGATCCAGGTAAGTCGATATGCATATATATAGGTCTTTTATGATTGGTCCCAGTCTAAATAAGCCAAAAATGATCATAATTTGACATTTTTTGATAAAATACAAATTTTTTGAAAATTTTCGATGTCGAATCTAGAGTGCCAGGACTATACAAAAGAGTGAAATTTTGATCCAGGTAAGTTGATATGCATATATATAGGTCTTTTATGATTGGTCCCAGTCTAAATAAGCCAAAAATGATCATAATTTGACATTTTTTGATAAAATACAAATTTTTTGAAAATTTTCGATGTCGAATCTAGAGTGCCAGGACTATACAAAAGAGTGAAATTTTGATCTAGGTAAGTCGATATGCATATATATAGGTCTTTTATGATTGGTCCCAGTCTAAATAAGCCAAAAATGATCATAATTTGACATTTTTTGATAAAATACAAATTTTTTGAAAATTTTCGATGTCGAATCTAGAGTGCCAGGACTATACAAAAGAGTGAAATTTTGATCCAGGTAAGTCGATATGCATATATATAGGTCTTTTATGATTGGTCCCAGTCTAAATAAGCCAAAAATGATCATAATTTGACATTTTTTGATAAAATACAAATTTTTTGAAAATTTTCGATGTCGAATCTAGAGTGCCAGGACTATACAAAAGAGTGAAATTTTGATCCAGGTAAGTCGATATGCATATATATAGGTCTTTTATGATTGGTCCCAGTCTAAATAAGCCAAAAATGATCATATTTTGACATTTTTTGATAAAATACAAATTTTTTGAAAATTTTCGATGTCGAATCTAGAGTGCCAGGACTATACAAAAGAGTGAAATTTTGATCCAGGTAAGTCGATATGCATATATATAGGTCTTTTATGATTGGTCCCAGTCTAAATAAGCCAAAAATGATCATAATTTGACATTTTTTGATAAAATACAAATTTTTTGAAAATTTTCGATGTCGAATCTAGAGTGCCAGGACTATACAAAAGAGTGAAATTTTGATCCAGGTAAGTCGATATGCATATATATAGGTCTTTTATGATTGGTCCCAGTCTAAATAAGCCAAAAATGATCATAATTTGACATTTTTTGATAAAATACAAATTTTTTGAAAATTTTCGAAGTCGAATCTAGAGTGCCAGGACTATACAAAAGAGTGAAATTTTGATCTAGGTAAGTCGATATGCATATATATAGGTCTTTTATGATTGGTCCCAGTCTAAATAAGCCAAAAATGATCATAATTTGACATTTTTTGATAAAATACAAATTTTTTGAAAATTTTCGATGTCGAATCTAGAGTGCCAGGACTATACAAAAGAGTGAAATTTTGATCCAGGTAAGTCGATATGCATATATATAGGTCTTTTATGATTGGTCCCAGTCTAAATAAGCCAAAAATGATCATAATTTGACATTTTTTGATAAAATACAAATTTTTTGAAAATTTTCGATGTCGAATCTAGAGTGCCAGGACTATACAAAAGAGTGAAATTTTGATCCAGGTAAGTCGATATGCATATATATAGGTCTTTTATGATTGGTCCCAGTCTAAATAAGCCAAAAATGATCATAATTTGACATTTTTTGATAAAATACAAATTTTTTGAAAATTTTCGAAGTCGAATCTAGAGTGCCAGGACTATACAAAAGAGTGAAATTTTGATCCAGGTAAGTCGATATGCATATATATAGGTCTTTTATGATTGGTCCCAGTCTAAATAAGCCAAAAATGATCATAATTTGACATTTTTTGATAAAATACAAATTTTTTGAAAATTTTCGATGTCGAATCTAGAGTGCCAGGACTATACAAAAGAGTGAAATTTTGATCCAGGTAAGTCGATATGCATATATATAGGTCTTTTATGATTGGTCCCAGTCTAAATAAGCCAAAAATGATCATAATTTGACATTTTTTGATAAAATACAAATTTTTTGAAAATTTTCGATGTCGAATCTAGAGTGCCAGGACTATACAAAAGAGTGAAATTTTGATCCAGGTAAGTCGATATGCATATATATAGGTCTTTTATGATTGGTCCCAGTCTAAATAAGCCAAAAATGATCATAATTTGACATTTTTTGATAAAATACAAATTTTTTGAAAATTTTCGATGTCGAATCTAGAGTGCCAGGACTATACAAAAGAGTGAAATTTTGATCCAGGTAAGTCGATATGCATATATATAGGTCTTTTATGATTGGTCCCAGTCTAAATAAGCCAAAAATGATCATAATTTGACATTTTTTGATAAAATACAAATTTTTTGAAAATTTTCGATGTCGAATCTAGAGTGCCAGGACTACACAAAAGAGTGAAATTTTGATCCAGGTAAGTCGATATGCATATATATAGGTCTTTTATGATTGGTCCCAGTCTAAATAAGCCAAAAATGATCATAATTTGACATTTTTTTATAAAATACAAATTTTTTGAAAATTTTCGATGTCGAATCTAGAGTGCCAGGATTATACAAAAGAGTGAAATTTTGATCCAGGTAAGTCGATATGCATATATATAGGTCTTTTATGATTGGTCCCAGTCTAAATAAGCCAAAAATGATCATAATTTGACATTTTTTGATAAAATACAAATTTTTTGAAAATTTTCGATGTCGAATCTAGAGTGCCAGGACTATACAAAAGAGTGAAATTTTGATCCAGGTAAGTCGATATGCATATATATAGGTCTTTTATGATTGGTCCCAGTCTAAATAAGCCAAAAATGATCATAATTTGACATTTTTTGATAAAATACAAATTTTTTGAAAATTTTCGAAGTCGAACTAGAGTGCCAGGACTATACAAAAGAGTGAAATTTTGATCTAGGTAAGTCGATATGCATATATATAGGTCTTTTATGATTGGTCCCAGTCTAAATAAGCCAAAAATGATCATAATTTGACATTTTTTGATAAAATACAAATTTTTTGAAAATTTTCGATGTCGAATCTAGAGTGCCAGGACTATACAAAAGAGTGAAATTTTGATCCAGGTAAGTCGATATGCATATATATAGGTCTTTTATGATTGGTCCCAGTCTAAATAAGCCAAAAATGATCATAATTTGACATTTTTTGATAAAATACAAATTTTTTGAAAATTTTCGATGTCGAATCTAGAGTGCCAGGACTATACAAAAGAGTGAAATTTTGATCCAGGTAAGTCGATATGCATATATATAGGTCTTTTATGATTGGTCCCAGTCTAAATAAGCCAAAAATGATCATAATTTGACATTTTTTGATAAAATACAAATTTTTTGAAAATTTTCGATGTCGAATCTAGAGTGCCAGGACTATACAAAAGAGTGAAATTTTGATCCAGGTAAGTCGATATGCATATATATAGGTCTTTTATGATTGGTCCCAGTCTAAATAAGCCAAAAATGATCATAATTTGACATTTTTTGATAAAATACAAATTTTTTGAAAATTTTCGATGTCGAATCTAGAGTGCCAGGACTATACAAAAGAGTGAAATTTTGATCCAGGTAAGTCGATATGCATATATATAGGTCTTTTATGATTGGTCCCAGTCTAAATAAGCCAAAAATGATCATAATTTGACATTTTTTGATAAAATACAAATTTTTTGAAAATTTTCGATGTCGAATCTAGAGTGCCAGGACTATACAAAAGAGTGAAATTTTGATCCAGGTAAGTCGATATGCATATATATAGGTCTTTTATGATTGGTCCCAGTCTAAATAAGCCAAAAATGATCATAATTTGACATTTTTTGATAAAATACAAATTTTTTGAAAATTTTCGATGTCGAATCTAGAGTGCCAGGACTATACAAAAGAGTGAAATTTTGATCCAGGTAAGTCGATATGCATATATATAGGTCTTTTATGATTGGTCCCAGTCTAAATAAGCCAAAAATGATCATAATTTGACATTTTTTGATAAAATACAAATTTTTTGAAAATTTTCGATGTCGAATCTAGAGTGCCAGGACTACACAAAAGAGTGAAATTATGATCCAGGTAAGTCGATATGCATATATATAGGTCTTTTATGATTGGTCCCAGTCTAAATAAGCCAAAAATGATCATAATTTGACATTTTTTGATAAAATACAAATTTTTTGAAAATTTTCGATGTCGAATCTAGAGTGCCAGGATTATACAAAAGAGTGAAATTTTGATCCAGGTAAGTCGATATGCATATATATAGGTCTTTTATGATTGGTCCCAGTCTAAATAAGCCAAAAATGATCATAATTTGACATTTTTTGATAAAATACAAATTTTTTGAAAATTTTCGATGTCGAATCTAGAGTGCCAGGACTATACAAAAGAGTGAAATTTTGATCCAGGTAAGTCGATATGCATATATATAGGTCTTTTATGATTGGTCCCAGTCTAAATAAGCCAAAAATGATCATAATTTGACATTTTTTGATAAAATACAAATTTTTTGAAAATTTTCGAAGTCGAACTAGAGTGCCAGGACTATACAAAAGAGTGAAATTTTGATCTAGGTAAGTCGATATGCATATATATAGGTCTTTTATGATTGGTCCCAGTCTAAATAAGCCAAAAATGATCATAATTTGACATTTTTTGATAAAATACAAATTTTTTGAAAATTTTCGATGTCGAATCTAGAGTGCCAGGACTATACAAAAGAGTGAAATTTTGATCCAGGTAAGTCGATATGCATATATATAGGTCTTTTATGATTGGTCCCAGTCTAAATAAGCCAAAAATGATCATAATTTGACATTTTTTGATAAAATACAAATTTTTTGAAAATTTTCGATGTCGAATCTAGAGTGCCAGGACTATACAAAAGAGTGAAATTTTGATCCAGGTAAGTCGATATGCATATATATAGGTCTTTTATGATTGGTCCCAGTCTAAATAAGCCAAAAATGATCATAATTTGACATTTTTTGATAAAATACAAATTTTTTGAAAATTTTCGATGTCGAATCTAGAGTGCCAGGATTATACAAAAGAGTGAAATTTTGATCCAGGTAAGTCGATATGCATATATATAGGTCTTTTATGATTGGTCCCAGTCTAAATAAGCCAAAAATGATCATAATTTGACATTTTTTGATAAAATACAAATTTTTTGAAAATTTTCGATGTCGAATCTAGAGTGCCAGGACTATACAAAAGAGTGAAATTTTGATCCAGGTAAGTCGATATGCATATATATAGGTCTTTTATGATTGGTCCCAGTCTAAATAAGCCAAAAATGATCATAATTTGACATTTTTTGATAAAATACAAATTTTTTGAAAATTTTCGAAGTCGAACTAGAGTGCCAGGACTATACAAAAGAGTGAAATTTTGATCTAGGTAAGTCGATATGCATATATATAGGTCTTTTATGATTGGTCCCAGTCTAAATAAGCCAAAAATGATCATAATTTGACATTTTTTGATAAAATACAAATTTTTTGAAAATTTTCGATGTCGAATCTAGAGTGCCAGGACTATACAAAAGAGTGAAATTTTGATCCAGGTAAGTCGATATGCATATATATAGGTCTTTTATGATTGGTCCCAGTCTAAATAAGCCAAAAATGATCATAATTTGACATTTTTTGATAAAATACAAATTTTTTGAAAATTTTCGATGTCGAATCTAGAGTGCCAGGACTATACAAAAGAGTGAAATTTTGATCCAGGTAAGTCGATATGCATATATATAGGTCTTTTATGATTGGTCCCAGTCTAAATAAGCCAAAAATGATCATAATTTGACATTTTTTGATAAAATACAAATTTTTTGAAAATTTTCGATGTCGAATCTAGAGTGCCAGGACTATACAAAAGAGTGAAATTTTGATCCAGGTAAGTCGATATGCATATATATAGGTCTTTTATGATTGGTCCCAGTCTAAATAAGCCAAAAATGATCATAATTTGACATTTTTTGATAAAATACAAATTTTTTGAAAATTTTCGATGTCGAATCTAGAGTGCCAGGACTATACAAAAGAGTGAAATTTTGAGCCAGGTAAGTCGATATGCATATATATAGGTCTTTTATGATTGGTCCCAGTCTAAATAAGCCAAAAATGATCATAATTTGACATTTTTTGATAAAATACAAATTTTTTGAAAATTTTCGATGTCGAATCTAGAGTGCCAGGACTATACAAAAGAGTGAAATTTTGATCCAGGTAAGTCGATATGCATATATATAGGTCTTTTATGATTGGTCCCAGTCTAAATAAGCCAAAAATGATCATAATTTGACATTTTTTGATAAAATACAAATTTTTTGAAAATTTTCGATGTCGAATCTAGAGTGCCAGGACTATACAAAAGAGTGAAATTTTGATCCAGGTAAGTCGATATGCATATATATAGGTCTTTTATGATTGGTCCCAGTCTAAATAAGCCAAAAATGATCATAATTTGACATTTTTTGATAAAATACAAATTTTTTGAAAATTTTCGATGTCGAATCTAGAGTGCCAGGACTATACAAAAGAGTGAAATTTTGATCCAGGTAAGTCGATATGCATATATATAGGTCTTTTATGATTGGTCCCAGTCTAAATAAGCCAAAAATGATCATAATTTGACATTTTTTGATAAAATACAAATTTTTTGAAAATTTTCGATGTCGAATCTAGAGTGCCAGGACTATACAAAAGAGTGAAATTTTGATCCAGGTAAGTCGATATGCATATATATAGGTCTTTTATGATTGGTCCCAGTCTAAATAAGCCAAAAATGATCATAATTTGACATTTTTTGATAAAATACAAATTTTTTGAAAATTTTCGATGTCGAATCTAGAGTGCCAGGACTATACAAAAGAGTGAAATTTTGATCCAGGTAAGTCGATATGCATATATATAGGTCTTTTATGATTGGTCCCAGTCTAAATAAGCCAAAAATGATCATAATTTGACATTTTTTGATAAAATACAAATTTTTTGAAAATTTTCGATGTCGAATCTAGAGTGCCAGGACTATACAAAAGAGTGAAATTTTGATCCAGGTAAGTCGATATGCATATATATAGGTCTTTTATGATTGGTCCCAGTCTAAATAAGCCAAAAATGATCATAATTTGACATTTTTTGATAAAATACAAATTTTTTGAAAATTTTCGATGTCGAATCTAGAGTGCCAGGACTATACAAAAGAGTGAAATTTTGATCCAGGTAAGTCGATATGCATATATATAGGTCTTTTATGATTGGTCCCAGTCTAAATAAGCCAAAAATGATCATAATTTGACATTTTTTGATAAAATACAAATTTTTTGAAAATTTTCGATGTCGAATCTAGAGTGCCAGGACTATACAAAAGAGTGAAATTTTGATCCAGGTAAGTCGATATGCATATATATAGGTCTTTTATGATTGGTCCCAGTCTAAATAAGCCAAAAATGATCATAATTTGACATTTTTTGATAAAATACAAATTTTTTGAAAATTTTCGATGTCGAATCTAGAGTGCCAGGACTATACAAAAGAGTGAAATTTTGATCCAGGTAAGTCGATATGCATATATATAGGTCTTTTATGATTGGTCCCAGTCTAAATAAGCCAAAAATGATCATAATTTAACATTTTTTGATAAAATACAAATTTTTTGAAAATTTTCGATGTCGAATCTAGAGTGCCAGGACTATACAAAAGAGTGAAATTTTGATCCAGGTAAGTCGATATGCATATATATAGGTCTTTTATGATTGGTCCCAGTCTAAATAAGCCAAAAATGATCATAATTTGACATTTTTTGATAAAATACAAATTTTTTGAAAATTTTCGATGTCGAATCTAGAGTGCCAGGACTATACAAAAGAGTGAAATTTTGATCCAGGTAAGTCGATATGCATATATATAGGTCTTTTATGATTGGTCCCAGTCTAAATAAGCCAAAAATGATCATAATTTGACATTTTTTGATAAAATACAAATTTTTTGAAAATTTTCGATGTCGAATCTAGAGTGCCAGGACTATACAAAAGAGTGAAATTTTGATCCAGGTAAGTCGATATGCATATATATAGGTCTTTTATGATTGGTCCCAGTCTAAATAAGCCAAAAATGATCATAATTTGACATTTTTTGATAAAATACAAATTTTTTGAAAATTTTCGATGTCGAATCTAGAGTGCCAGGACTATACAAAAGAGTGAAATTTTGATCCAGGTAAAGCGATATGCATATATATAGGTCTTTTATGATTGGTCCCAGTCTAAATAAGCCAAAAATGATCATAATTTGACATTTTTTGATAAAATACAAATTTTTTGAAAATTTTCGATGTCGAATCTAGAGTGCCAGGACTATACAAAAGAGTGAAATTTTGATCCAGGTAAGTCGATATGCATATATATAGGTCTTTTATGATTGGTCCCAGTCTAAATAAGCCAAAAATGATCATAATTTGACATTTTTTGATAAAATACAAATTTTTTGAAAATTTTCGATGTCGAATCTAGAGTGCCAGGACTATACAAAAGAGTGAAATTTTGATCCAGGTAAGTCGATATGCATATATATAGGTCTTTTATGATTGGTCCCAGTCTAAATAAGCCAAAAATGATCATAATTTGACATTTTTTGATAAAATACAAATTTTTTGAAAATTTTCGATGTCGAATCTAGAGTGCCAGGACTATACAAAAGAGTGAAATTTTGATCCAGGTAAGTCGATATGCATATATATAGGTCTTTTATGATTGGTCCCAGTCTAAATAAGCCAAAAATGATCATAATTTGACATTTTTTGATAAAATACAAATTTTTTGAAAATTTTCGATGTCGAATCTAGAGTGCCAGGACTATACAAAAGAGTGAAATTTTGATCCAGGTAAGTCGATATGCATATATATAGGTCTTTTATGATTGGTCCCAGTCTAAATAAGCCAAAAATGATCATAATTTGACATTTTTTGATAAAATACAAATTTTTTGAAAATTTTCGATGTCGAATCTAGAGTGCCAGGACTATACAAAAGAGTGAAATTTTGATCCAGGTAAGTCGATATGCATATATATAGGTCTTTTATGATTGGTCCCAGTCTAAATAAGCCAAAAATGAACATAATTTGACATTTTTTGATAAAATACAAATTTTTTGAAAATTTTCGATGTCGAATCTAGAGTGCCAGGACTATACAAAAGAGTGAAATTTTGATCCAGGTAAGTCGATATGCATATATATAGGTCTTTTATGATTGGTCCCAGTCTAAATAAGCCAAAAATGATCATAATTTGACATTTTTTGATAAAATACAAATTTTTTGAAAATTTTCGAAGTCGAACTAGAGTGCCAGGACTATACAAAAGAGTGAAATTTTGATCTGGGTAAGTCGATATGCAGATATATAGGTCTTTTATGATTGGTCCCAGTCTAAATAAGCCAAAAATGATCATAATTTGACATTTTTTGATAAAATACAAATTTTTTGAAAATTTTCGATGTCGAATCTAGAGTGCCAGGACTATACAAAAGAGTGAAATTTTGATCCAGGTAAGTCGATATGCATATATATAGGTCTTTTATGATTGGTCCCAGTCTAAATAAGCCAAAAATGATCATAATTTGACATTTTTTGATAAAATACAAATTTTTTGAAAATTTTCGATGTCGAATCTAGAGTGCCAGGACTATACAAAAGAGTGAAATTTTGATCCAGGTAAGTCGATATGCATATATATAGGTCTTTTATGATTGGTCCCAGTCTAAATAAGCCAAAAATGATCATAATTTGACATTTTTTGATAAAATACAAATTTTTTGAAAATTTTCGATGTCGAATCTAGAGTGCCAGGACTATACAAAAGAGTGAAATTTTGATCCAGGTAAGTCGATATGCATATATATAGGTCTTTTATGATTGGTCCCAGTCTAAATAAGCCAAAAATGATCATAATTTGACATTTTTTGATAAAATACAAATTTTTTGAAAATTTTCGATGTCGAATCTAGAGTGCCAGGACTATACAAAAGAGTGAAATTTTGATCCAGGTAAGTCGATATGCATATATATAGGTCTTTTATGATTGGTCCCAGTCTAAATAAGCCAAAAATGATCATAATTTGACATTTTTTGATAAAATACAAATTTTTTGAAAATTTTCGATGTCGAATCTAGAGTGCCAGGACTATACAAAAGAGTGAAATTTTGATCCAGGTAAGTCGATATGCATATATATAGGTCTTTTATGATTGGTCCCAGTCTAAATAAGCCAAAAATGATCATAATTTGACATTTTTTGATAAAATACAAATTTTTTGAAAATTTTCGATGTCGAATCTAGAGTGCCAGGACTATACAAAAGAGTGAAATTTTGATCCAGGTAAGTCGATATGCATATATATAGGTCTTTTATGATTGGTCCCAGTCTAAATAAGCCAAAAATGATCATAATTTGACATTTTTTGATAAAATACAAATTTTTTGAAAATTTTCGATGTCGAATCTAGAGTGCCAGGACTATACAAAAGAGTGAAATTTTGATCCAGGTAAGTCGATATGCATATATATAGGTCTTTTATGATTGGTCCCAGTCTAAATAAGCCAAAAATGATCATAATTTGACATTTTTTGATAAAATACAAATTTTTTGAAAATTTTCGATGTCGAATCTAGAGTGCCAGGAATATACAAAAGAGTGAAATTTTGATCCAGGTAAGTCGATATGCATATATATAGGTCTTTTATGATTGGTCCCAGTCTAAATAAGCCAAAAATGATCATAATTTGACATTTTTTGATAAAATACAAATTTTTTGAAAATTTTCGATGTCGAATCTAGAGTGCCAGGATTATACAAAAGAGTGAAATTTTGATCCAGGTAAGTCGATATGCATATATATAGGTCTTTTATGATTGGTCCCAGTCTAAATAAGCCAAAAATGATCATAATTTGACATTTTTTGATAAAATACAAATTTTTTGAAAATTTTCGATGTCGAATCTAGAGTGCCAGGACTATACAAAAGAGTGAAATTTTGATCCAGGTAAGTCGATATGCATATATATAGGTCTTTTATGATTGGTCCCAGTCTAAATAAGCCAAAAATGATCATAATTGGACATTTTTTGATAAAATACAAATTTTTTGAAAATTTTCGAAGTCGAATCTAGAGTGCCAGGACTATACAAAAGAGTGAAATTTTGATCCAGGTAAGTCGATATGCATATATATAGGTCTTTTATGATTGGTCCCAGTCTAAATAAGCCAAAAATGATCATAATTTGACATTTTTTGATAAAATACAAATTTTTTGAAAATTTTCGATGTCGAATCTAGAGTGCCAGGACTATACAAAAGAGTGAAATTTTGATCCAGGTAAGTCGATATGCATATATATAGGTCTTTTATGATTGGTCCCAGTCTAAATAAGCCAAAAATGATCATAATTTGACATTTTTTGATAAAATACAAATTTTTTGAAAATTTTCGATGTCGAATCTAGAGTGCCAGGACTATACAAAAGAGTGAAATTTTGATCCAGGTAAGTCGATATGCATATATATAGGTCTTTTATGATTGGTCCCAGTCTAAATAAGCCAAAAATGATCATAATTTGACATTTTTTGATAAAATACAAATTTTTTGAAAATTTTCGATGTCGAATCTAGAGTGCCAGGACTATACAAAAGAGTGAAATTTTGATCCAGGTAAGTCGATATGCATATATATAGGTCTTTTATGATTGGTCCCAGTCTAAATAAGCCAAAAATGAACATAATTTGACATTTTTTGATAAAATACAAATTTTTTGAAAATTTTCGATGTCGAATCTAGAGTGCCAGGACTATACAAAAGAGTGAAATTTTGATCCAGGTAAGTCGATATGCATATATATAGGTCTTTTATGATTGGTCCCAGTCTAAATAAGCCAAAAATGATCATAATTTGACATTTTTTGATAAAATACAAATTTTTTGAAAATTTTCGAAGTCGAACTAGAGTGCCAGGACTATACAAAAGAGTGAAATTTTGATCTAGGTAAGTCGATATGCATATATATAGGTCTTTTATGATTGGTCCCAGTCTAAATAAGCCAAAAATGATCATAATTTGACATTTTTTGATAAAATACAAATTTTTTGAAAATTTTCGATGTCGAATCTAGAGTGCCAGGACTATACAAAAGAGTGAAATTTTGATCCAGGTAAGTCGATATGCATATATATAGGTCTTTTATGATTGGTCCCAGTCTAAATAAGCCAAAAATGATCATAATTTGACATTTTTTGATAAAATACAAATTTTTTGAAAATTTTCGATGTCGAATCTAGAGTGCCAGGACTATACAAAAGAGTGAAATTTTGATCCAGGTAAGTCGATATGCATATATATAGGTCTTTTATGATTGGTCCCAGTCTAAATAAGCCAAAAATGATCATAATTTGACATTTTTTGATAAAATACAAATTTTTTGAAAATTTTCGATGTCGAATCTAGAGTGCCAGGACTATACAAAAGAGTGAAATTTTGATCCAGGTAAGTCGATATGCATATATATAGGTCTTTTATGATTGGTCCCAGTCTAAATAAGCCAAAAATGATCATAATTTGACATTTTTTGATAAAATACAAATTTTTTGAAAATTTTCGATGTCGAATCTAGAGTGCCAGGACTATACAAAAGAGTGAAATTTTGATCCAGGTAAGTCGATATGCATATATATAGGTCTTTTATGATTGGTCCCAGTCTAAATAAGCCAAAAATGATCATAATTTGACATTTTTTGATAAAATACAAATTTTTTGAAAATTTTCGATGTCGAATCTAGAGTGCCAGGACTATACAAAAGAGTGAAATTTTGATCCAGGTAAGTCGATATGCATATATATAGGTCTTTTATGATTGGTCCCAGTCTAAATAAGCCAAAAATGATCATAATTTGACATTTTTTGATAAAATACAAATTTTTTGAAAATTTTCGATGTCGAATCTAGAGTGCCAGGACTATACAAAAGAGTGAAATTTTGATCCAGGTAAGTCGATATGCATATATATAGGTCTTTTATGATTGGTCCCAGTCTAAATAAGCCAAAAATGATCATAATTTGACATTTTTTGATAAAATACAAATTTTTTGAAAATTTTCGATGTCGAATCTAGAGTGCCAGGACTATACAAAAGAGTGAAATTTTGATCCAGGTAAGTCGATATGCATATATATAGGTCTTTTATGATTGGTCCCAGTCTAAATAAGCCAAAAATGATCATAATTTGACATTTTTTGATAAAATACAAATTTTTTGAAAATTTTCGATGTCGAATCTAGAGTGCCAGGAATATACAAAAGAGTGAAATTTTGATCCAGGTAAGTCGATATGCATATATATAGGTCTTTTATGATTGGTCCCAGTCTAAATAAGCCAAAAATGATCATAATTTGACATTTTTTGATAAAATACAAATTTTTTGAAAATTTTCGATGTCGAATCTAGAGTGCCAGGATTATACAAAAGAGTGAAATTTTGATCCAGGTAAGTCGATATGCATATATATAGGTCTTTTATGATTGGTCCCAGTCTAAATAAGCCAAAAATGATCATAATTTGACATTTTTTGATAAAATACAAATTTTTTGAAAATTTTCGATGTCGAATCTAGAGTGCCAGGACTATACAAAAGAGTGAAATTTTGATCCAGGTAAGTCGATATGCATATATATAGGTCTTTTATGATTGGTCCCAGTCTAAATAAGCCAAAAATGATCATAATTGGACATTTTTTGATAAAATACAAATTTTTTGAAAATTTTCGAAGTCGAATCTAGAGTGCCAGGACTATACAAAAGAGTGAAATTTTGATCCAGGTAAGTCGATATGCATATATATAGGTCTTTTATGATTGGTCCCAGTCTAAATAAGCCAAAAATGATCATAATTTGACATTTTTTGATAAAATACAAATTTTTTGAAAATTTTCGATGTCGAATCTAGAGTGCCAGGACTATACAAAAGAGTGAAATTTTGATCCAGGTAAGTCGATATGCATATATATAGGTCTTTTATGATTGGTCCCAGTCTAAATAAGCCAAAAATGATCATAATTTAACATTTTTTGATAAAATACAAATTTTTTGAAAATTTTCGATGTCGAATCTAGAGTGCCAGGACTATACAAAAGAGTGAAATTTTGATCCAGGTAAGTCGATATGCATATATATAGGTCTTTTATGATTGGTCCCAGTCTAAATAAGCCAAAAATGATCATAATTTGACATTTTTTGATAAAATAAAAATTTTTTGAAAATTTTCGATGTCGAATCTAGAGTGCCAGGACTATACAAAAGAGTGAAATTTTGATCCAGGTAAGTCGATATGCATATATATAGGTCTTTTATGATTGGTCCCAGTCTAAATAAGCCAAAAATGATCATAATTTGACATTTTTTGATAAAATACAAATTTTTTGAAAATTTTCGATGTCGAATCTAGAGTGCCAGGACTATACAAAAGAGTGAAATTTTGATCCAGGTAAGTCGATATGCGTATATATAGGTCTTTTATGATTGGTCCCAGTCTAAATAAGCCAAAAATGATCATAATTTGACATTTTTTGATAAAATACAAATTTTTTGAAAATTTTCGAAGTCGAATCTAGAGTGCCAGGACTATACAAAAGAGTGAAATTTTGATCCAGGTAAGTCGATATGCATATATATAGGTCTTTTATGATTGGTCCCAGTCTAAATAAGCCAAAAATGATCATAATTTGACATTTTTTGATAAAATACAAATTTTTTGAAAATTTTCGATGTCGAATCTAGAGTGCCAGGACTATACAAAAGAGTGAAATTTTGATCCAGGTAAGTCGATATGCATATATATAGGTCTTTTATGATTGGTCCCAGTCTAAATAAGCCAAAAATGATCATAATTTAACATTTTTTGATAAAATACAAATTTTTTGAAAATTTTCGATGTCGAATCTAGAGTGCCAGGACTATACAAAAGAGTGAAATTTTGATCCAGGTAAGTCGATATGCATATATATAGGTCTTTTATGATTGGTCCCAGTCTAAATAAGCCAAAAATGATCATAATTTGACATTTTTTGATAAAATACAAATTTTTTGAAAATTTTCGATGTCGAATCTAGAGTGCCAGGACTATACAAAAGAGTGAAATTTTGATCCAGGTAAGTCGATATGCATATATATAGGTCTTTTATGATTGGTCCCAGTCTAAATAAGCCAAAAATGATCATAATTTGACATTTTTTGATAAAATACAAATTTTTTGAAAATTTTCGATGTCGAATCTAGAGTGCCAGGACTATACAAAAGAGTGAAATTTTGATCCAGGTAAGTCGATATGCATATATATAGGTCTTTTATGATTGGTCCCAGTCTAAATAAGCCAAAAATGAACATAATTTGACATTTTTTGATAAAATACAAATTTTTTGAAAATTTTCGATGTCGAATCTAGAGTGCCAGGACTATACAAAAGAGTGAAATTTTGATCCAGGTAAGTCGATATGCATATATATAGGTCTTTTATGATTGGTCCCAGTCTAAATAAGCCAAAAATGATCATAATTTGACATTTTTTGATAAAATACAAATTTTTTGAAAATTTTCGAAGTCGAACTAGAGTGCCAGGACTATACAAAAGAGTGAAATTTTGATCTAGGTAAGTCGATATGCATATATATAGGTCTTTTATGATTGGTCCCAGTCTAAATAAGCCAAAAATGATCATAATTTGACATTTTTTGATAAAATACAAATTTTTTGAAAATTTTCGATGTCGAATCTAGAGTGCCAGGACTATACAAAAGAGTGAAATTTTGATCCAGGTAAGTCGATATGCATATATATAGGTCTTTTATGATTGGTCCCAGTCTAAATAAGCCAAAAATGATCATAATTTGACATTTTTTGATAAAATACAAATTTTTTGAAAATTTTCGATGTCGAATCTAGAGTGCCAGGACTATACAAAAGAGTGAAATTTTGATCCAGGTAAGTCGATATGCATATATATAGGTCTTTTATGATTGGTCCCAGTCTAAATAAGCCAAAAATGATCATAATTTGACATTTTTTGATAAAATACAAATTTTTTGAAAATTTTCGATGTCGAATCTAGAGTGCCAGGACTATACAAAAGAGTGAAATTTTGATCCAGGTAAGTCGATATGCATATATATAGGTCTTTTATGATTGGTCCCAGTCTAAATAAGCCAAAAATGATCATAATTTGACATTTTTTGATAAAATACAAATTTTTTGAAAATTTTCGATGTCGAATCTAGAGTGCCAGGACTATACAAAAGAGTGAAATTTTGATCCAGGTAAGTCGATATGCATATATATAGGTCTTTTATGATTGGTCCCAGTCTAAATAAGCCAAAAATGATCATAATTTGACATTTTTTGATAAAATACAAATTTTTTGAAAATTTTCGATGTCGAATCTAGAGTGCCAGGACTATACAAAAGAGTGAAATTTTGATCCAGGTAAGTCGATATGCATATATATAGGTCTTTTATGATTGGTCCCAGTCTAAATAAGCCAAAAATGATCATAATTTGACATTTTTTGATAAAATACAAATTTTTTGAAAATTTTCGATGTCGAATCTAGAGTGCCAGGACTATACAAAAGAGTGAAATTTTGATCCAGGTAAGTCGATATGCATATATATAGGTCTTTTATGATTGGTCCCAGTCTAAATAAGCCAAAAATGATCATAATTTGACATTTTTTGATAAAATACAAATTTTTTGAAAATTTTCGAAGTCGAATCTAGAGTGCCAGGACTATACAAAAGAGTGAAATTTTGATCCAGGTAAGTCGATATGCATATATATAGGTCTTTTATGATTGGTCCCAGTCTAAATAAGCCAAAAATGATCATAATTTGACATTTTTTGATAAAATACAAATTTTTTGAAAATTTTCGATGTCGATTCTAGAGTGCCAGGACAATACAAAAGAGTGAAATTTTGATCCAGGTAAGTCGATATGCATATATATAGGTCTTTTATGATTGGTCCCAGTCTAAATAAGCCAAAAATGATCATAATTTGACATTTTTTGATAAAATACAAATTTTTTGAAAATTTTCGATGTCGAATCTAGAGTGCCAGGATTATACAAAAGAGTGAAATTTTGATCCAGGTAAGTCGATATGCATATATATAGGTCTTTTATGATTGGTCCCAGTCTAAATAAGCCAAAAATGATCATAATTTGACATTTTTTGATAAAATACAAATTTTTTGAAAATTTTCGATGTCGAATCTAGAGGGCCAGGACTATACAAAAGAGTGAAATTTTGATCCAGGTAAGTCGATATGCATATATATAGGTCTTTTATGATTGGTCCCAGTCTAAATAAGCCAAAAATGATCATAATTTGACATTTTTTGATAAAATACAAATTTTTTGAAAATTTTCGATGTCGAATCTAGAGTGCCAGGACTATAGAAAAGAGTGAAATTTTGATCCAGGTAAGTCGATATGCATATATATAGGTCTTTTATGATTGGTCCCAGTCTAAATAAGCCAAAAATGATCATAATTTGACATTTTTTGATAAAATACAAATTTTTTGAAAATTTTCGATGTCGAATCTAGAGTGCTAGGACTATACAAAAGAGTGAAATTTTGATCCAGGTAAGTCGATATGCATATATATAGGTCTTTTATGATTGGTCCCAGTCTAAATAAGCCAAAAATGATCATAATTTGACATTTTTTGATAAAATACAAATTTTTTGAAAATTTTCGATGTCGAATCTAGAGTGCCAGGACTATACAAAAGAGTGAAATTTTGATCCAGGTAAGTCGATATGCATATATATAGGTCTTTTATGATTGGTCCCAGTCTAAATACGCCAAAAATGATCATAATTTGACATTTTTTGATAAAATACAAATTTTTTGAAAATTTTCGATGTCGAATCTAGAGTGCCAGGACTATACAAAAGAGTGAAATTTTGATCCAGGTAAGTCGATATGCATATATATAGGTCTTTTATGATTGGTCCCAGTCTAAATAAGCCAAAAATGATCATAATTTGACATTTTTTGATAAAATACAAATTTTTTGAAAATTTTCGAAGTCGAATCTAGAGTGCCAGGACTATACAAAAGAGTGAAATTTTGATCCAGGTAAGTCGATATGCATATATATAGGTCTTTTATGATTGGTCCCAGTCTAAATAAGCCAAAAATGATCATAATTTGACATTTTTTGATAAAATACAAATTTTTTGAAAATTTTCGATGTCGATTCTAGAGTGCCAGGACAATACAAAAGAGTGAAATTTTGATCCAGGTAAGTCGATATGCATATATATAGGTCTTTTATGATTGGTCCCAGTCTAAATAAGCCAAAAATGATCATAATTTGACATTTTTTGATAAAATACAAATTTTTTGAAAATTTTCGATGTCGAATCTAGAGTGCCAGGATTATACAAAAGAGTGAAATTTTGATCCAGGTAAGTCGATATGCATATATATAGGTCTTTTATGATTGGTCCCAGTCTAAATAAGCCAAAAATGATCATAATTTGACATTTTTTGATAAAATACAAATTTTTTGAAAATTTTCGATGTCGAATCTAGAGTGCCAGGACTATACAAAAGAGTGAAATTTTGATCCAGGTAAGTCGATATGCATATATATAGGTCTTTTATGATTGGTCCCAGTCTAAATAAGCCAAAAATGATCATAATTTGACATTTTTTGATAAAATACAAATTTTTTGAAAATTTTCGATGTCGAATCTAGAGTGCCAGGACTATAGAAAAGAGTGAAATTTTGATCCAGGTAAGTCGATATGCATATATATAGGTCTTTTATGATTGGTCCCAGTCTAAATAAGCCAAAAATGATCATAATTTGACATTTTTTGATAAAATACAAATTTTTTGAAAATTTTCGATGTCGAATCTAGAGTGCCAGGACTATACAAAAGAGTGAAATTTTGATCCAGGTAAGTCGATATGCATATATATAGGTCTTTTATGATTGGTCCCAGTCTAAATAAGCCAAAAATGATCATAATTTGACATTTTTTGATAAAATACAAATTTTTTGAAAATTTTCGATGTCGAATCTAGAGTGCCAGGACTATACAAAAGAGTGAAATTTTGATCCAGGTAAGTCGATATGCATATATATAGGTCTTTTATGATTGGTCCCAGTCTAAATAAGCCAAAAATGATCATAATTTGACATTTTTTGATAAAATACAAATTTTTTGAAAATTTTCGATGTCGAATCTAGAGTGCCAGGACTATACAAAAGAGTGAAATTTTGATCCAGGTAAGTCGATATGCATATATATAGGTCTTTTATGATTGGTCCCAGTCTAAATAAGCCAAAAATGATCATAATTTGACATTTTTTGATAAAATACAAATTTTTTGAAAATTTTCGATGTCGAATCTAGAGTGCCAGGACTATACAAAAGAGTGAAATATTGATCCAGGCAAGTCGATATGCATATATATAGGTCTTTTATGATTGGTCCCAGTCTAAATAAGCCAAAAATGATCATAATTTGACATTTTTTGATAAAATACAAATTTTTTGAAAATTTTCGATGTCGAATCTAGAGTGCCAGGACTATACAAAAGAGTGAAATTTTGATCCAGGTAAGTCGATATGCATATATATAGGTCTTTTATGATTGGTCCCAGTCTAAATAAGCCAAAAATGATCATAATTTGACATTTTTTGATAAAATACAAATTTTTTGAAAATTTTCGAAGTCGAATCTAGAGTGCCAGGACTATACAAAAGAGTGAAATTTTGATCCAGGTAAGTCGATATGCATATATATAGGTCTTTTATGATTGGTCCCAGTCTAAATAAGCCAAAAATGATCATAATTTGACATTTTTTGATAAAATACAAATTTTTTGAAAATTTTCGATGTCGAATCTAGAGTGCCAGGACTATACAAAAGAGTGAAATTTTGATCCAGGTAAGTCGATATGCATATATATAGGTCTTTTATGATTGGTCCCAGTCTAAATAAGCCAAAAATGATCATAATTTGACATTTTTTGATAAAATACAAATTTTTTGAAAATTTTCGATGTCGAATCTAGAGTGCCAGGACTATACAAAAGAGTGAAATTTTGATCCAGGTAAGTCGATATGCATATATATAGGTCTTTTATGATTGGTCCCAGTCTAAATAAGCCAAAAATGATCATAATTTGACATTTTTGGTTAAAATACAAATTTTTTGAAAATTTTCGATGTCGAATCTAGAGTGCCAGGACTATACAAAAGAGTGAAATTTTGATCCAGGTAAGTCGATATGCATATATATAGGTCTTTTATGATTGGTCCCAGTCTAAATAAGCCAAAAATGATCATAATTTGACATTTTTTGATAAAATACAAATTTTTTGAAAATTTTCGATGTCAAATCTAGAGGGCCAGGACTATACAAAAGAGTGAAATTTTGATCCAGGTAAGTCGATATGCATATATATAGGTCTTTTATGATTGGTCCCAGTCTAAATAAGCCAAAAATGATCATAATTTGACATTTTTTGATAAAATACAAATTTTTTGAAAATTTTCGAAGTCGAATCTAGAGTGCCAGGACTATACAAAAGAGTGAAATTTTGATCCAGGTAGGTCGATATGCATATATATAGGTCTTTTATGATTGGTCCCAGTCTAAATAAGCCAAAAATGATCATAATTTGACATTTTTTGATAAAATACAAATTTTTTGAAAATTTTCGATGTCGAATCTAGAGTGCCAGGACTATTCAAAAGAGTAAAATTTTGATCCAGGTTAGTCGATATGCATATATATAGGTCTTTTATGATTGGTCCCAGTCTAAATAAGCCAAAAATGATCATAATTTGACATTTTTTGATAAAATACAAATTTTTTGAAAATTTTCGATGTCGAATCTAGAGTGCCAGGACTATACAAAAGAGTGAAATTTTGATCCAGGTAAGTCGATATGCATATATATAGGTCTTTTATGATTGGTCCCAGTCTAAATAAGCCAAAAATGATCATAATTTGACATTTTTTGATAAAATAAAAATTTTTTGAAAATTTTCGATGTCGAATCTAGAGTGCCAGGACTATACAAAAGAGTGAAATTTTGATCCAGGTAAGTCGATATGCATATATATAGGTCTTTTATGATTGGTCCCAGTCTAAATAAGCCAAAAATGATCATAATTTGACATTTTTTGATAAAATACAAATTTTTTGAAAATTTTCGATGTCGAATCTAAAGTGCCAGGACTATACAAAAGAGTGAAATTTTGATCCAGGTAAGTCGATATGCATATATATAGGTCTTTTATGATTGGTCCCAGACTAAATAAGCCAAAAATGATCATAATTTGACATTTTTTGATAAAATACAAATTTTTTGAAAATTTTCGATGTCGAATCTAGAGTGCCAGGACTATACAAAAGAGTGAAATTTTGATCCAGGTAAGTCGATATGCATATATATAGGTCTTTTATGATTGGTCCCAGTCTAAATAAGCCAAAAATGATCATAATTTGACATTTTTTGATAAAATACAAATTTTTTGAAAATTTTCGATGTCGAATCTAGAGTGCCAGGACTATACAAAAGAGTGAAATTTTGATCCAGGTAAGTCGATATGCATATATATAGGTCTTTTATGATTGGTCCCAGTCTAAATAAGCCAAAAATGATCATAATTTGACATTTTTTGATAAATTACAAATTTTTTAAAATTTTCGATGTCGAATCTAGAGTGCCAGGACTATACAAAAGAGTGAAATTTTGATCCAGGTAAGTCGATATGCATATATATAGGTCTTTTATGATTGGTCCCAGTCTAAATAAGCCAAAAATGATCATAATTTGACATTTTTTGATAAAATACAAATTTTTTGAAAATTTTCGAAGTCGAATCTAGAGTGCCAGGACTATACAAAAGAGTGAAATTTTGATCCAGGTAAGTCGATATGCATATATATAGGTCTTTTATGATTGGTCCCAGTCTAAATAAGCCAAAAATGATCATAATTTGACATTTTTTGATAAAATACAAATTTTTTGAAAATTTTCGATGTCGAATCTAGAGTGCCAGGACTATACAAAAGAGTGAAATTTTGATCCAGGTAAGTCGATATGCATATATATAGGTCTTTTATGATTGGTCCCAGTCTAAATAAGCCAAAAATGATCATAATTTGACATTTTTTGATAAAATACAAATTTTTTGAAAATTTTCGATGTCGAATCTAGAGTGCCAGGACTATACAAAAGAGTGAAATTTTGATCCAGGTAAGTCGATATGCATATATATAGGTCTTTTATGATTGGTCCCAGTCTAAATAAGCCAAAAATGATCATAATTTGACATTTTTTGATAAAATACAAATTTTTTGAAAATTTTCGATGTCGAATCTAAAGTGCCAGGACTATACAAAAGAGTGAAATTTTGATCCAGGTAAGTCGATATGCATATATATAGGTCTTTTATGATTGGTCCCAGTCTAAATAAGCCAAAAATGATCATAATTTGACATTTTTGGTTAAAATACAAATTTTTTGAAAATTTTCGATGTCGAATCTAGAGTGCCAGGACTATACAAAAGAGTGAAATTTTGATCCAGGTAAGTCGATATGCATATATATAGGTCTTTTATGATTGGTCCCAGTCTAAATAAGCCAAAAATGATCATAATTTGACATTTTTTGATAAAATACAAATTTTTTGAAAATTTTCGATGTCGAATCTAGAGTGCCAGGACTATACAAAAGAGTGGAATTTTGATCCAGGTAAGTCGATATGCATATATATAGGTTTTTTATGATTGGTCCCAGTCTAAATAAGCCAAAAATGATCATAATTTGACATTTTTTGATAAAATACAAATTTTTTGAAAATTTTCGAAGTCGAATCTAGAGTGCCAGGACTATACAAAAGAGTGAAATTTTGATCCGGGTAAGTCGATATGCATATATATAGGTCTTTTATGATTGGTCCCAGTCTAAATAAGCCAAAAATGATCATAATTTGACATTTTTTGATAAAATACAAATTTTTTGAAAATTTTCGATGTCGAATCTAGAGTGCCAGGACTATTCAAAAGAGTAAAATTTTGATCCAGGTTAGTCGATATGCATATATATAGGTCTTTTATGATTGGTCCCAGTCTAAATAAGCCAAAAATGATCATAATTTGACATTTTTTGATAAAATACAAATTTTTTGAAAATTTTCGATGTCGAATCTAGAGTGCCAGGACTATACAAAAGAGTGAAATTTTGATCCAGGTAAGTCGATATGCATATATATAGGTCTTTTATGATTGGTCCCAGTCTAAATAAGCCAAAAATGATCATAATTTGACATTTTTTGATAAAATACAAATTTTTTGAAAATTTTCGATGTCGAATCTAGAGTGCCAGGACTATACAAAAGAGTGAAATTTTGATCCAGGTAAGTCGATATGCATATATATAGGTCTTTTATGATTGGTCCCAGTCTAAATAAGCCAAAAATGATCATAATTTGACATTTTTTGATAAAATAAAAATTTTTTGAAAATTTTCGATGTCGAATCTAGAGTGCCAGGACTATACAAAAGAGTGAAATTTTGATCCAGGTAAGTCGATATGCATATATATAGGTCTTTTATGATTGGTCCCAGTCTAAATAAGCCAAAAATGATCATAATTTGACATTTTTTGATAAAATACTTTTTGAAAATTTTCGATGTCGAATCTAGAGTGCCAGGACTATACAAAAGAGTGAAATTTTGATCCAGGTAAGTCGATATGCATATATATAGGTCTTTTATGATTGGTCCCAGACTAAATAAGCCAAAAATGATCATAATTTGACATTTTTTGATAAAATACAAATTTTTTGAAAATTTTCGATGTCGAATCTAGAGTGCCAGGACTATACAAAAGAGTGAAATTTTGATCCAGGTAAGTCGATATGCATATATATAGGTCTTTTATGATTGGTCCCAGTCTAAATAAGCCAAAAATGATCATAATTTGACATTTTTTGATAAAATACAAATTTTTTGAAAATTTTCGATGTCGAATCTAGAGTGCCAGGACTATACAAAAGAGTGAAATTTTGATCCAGGTAAGTCGATATGCATATATATAGGTCTTTTATGATTGGTCCCAGTCTAAATAAGCCAAAAATGATCATAATTTGACATTTTTTGATAAATTACAAATTTTTTAAAATTTTCGATGTCGAATCTAGAGTGCCAGGACTATACAAAAGAGTGAAATTTTGATCCAGGTAAGTCGATATGCATATATATAGGTCTTTTATGATTGGTCCCAGTCTAAATAAGCCAAAAATGATCATAATTTGACATTTTTTGATAAAATACAAATTTTTTGAAAATTTTCGAAGTCGAATCTAGAGTGCCAGGACTATACAAAAGAGTGAAATTTTGATCCAGGTAAGTCGATATGCATATATATAGGTCTTTTATGATTGGTCCCAGTCTAAATAAGCCAAAAATGATCATAATTTGACATTTTTTGATAAAATACAAATTTTTTGAAAATTTTCGATGTCGAATCTAGAGTGCCAGGACTATACAAAAGAGTGAAATTTTGATCCAGGTAAGTCGATATGCATATATATAGGTCTTTTATGATTGGTCCCAGTCTAAATAAGCCAAAAATGATCATAATTTGACATTTTTTGATAAAATACAAATTTTTTGAAAATTTTCGATGTCGAATCTAGAGTGCCAGGACTATACAAAAGAGTGAAATTTTGATCCAGGTAAGTCGATATGCATATATATAGGTCTTTTATGATTGGTCCCAGTCTAAATAAGCCAAAAATGATCATAATTTGACATTTTTTGATAAAATACAAATTTTTTGAAAATTTTCGATGTCGAATCTAAAGTGCCAGGACTATACAAAAGAGTGAAATTTTGATCCAGGTAAGTCGATATGCATATATATAGGTCTTTTATGATTGGTCCCAGTCTAAATAAGCCAAAAATGATCATAATTTGACATTTTTGGTTAAAATACAAATTTTTTGAAAATTTTCGATGTCGAATCTAGAGTGCCAGGACTATACAAAAGAGTGAAATTTTGATCCAGGTAAGTCGATATGCATATATATAGGTCTTTTATGATTGGTCCCAGTCTAAATAAGCCAAAAATGATCATAATTTGACATTTTTTGATAAAATACAAATTTTTTGAAAATTTTCGATGTCGAATCTAGAGTGCCAGGACTATACAAAAGAGTGGAATTTTGATCCAGGTAAGTCGATATGCATATATATAGGTTTTTTATGATTGGTCCCAGTCTAAATAAGCCAAAAATGATCATAATTTGACATTTTTTGATAAAATACAAATTTTTTGAAAATTTTCGAAGTCGAATCTAGAGTGCCAGGACTATACAAAAGAGTGAAATTTTGATCCGGGTAAGTCGATATGCATATATATAGGTCTTTTATGATTGGTCCCAGTCTAAATAAGCCAAAAATGATCATAATTTGACATTTTTTGATAAAATACAAATTTTTTGAAAATTTTCGATGTCGAATCTAGAGTGCCAGGACTATTCAAAAGAGTAAAATTTTGATCCAGGTTAGTCGATATGCATATATATAGGTCTTTTATGATTGGTCCCAGTCTAAATAAGCCAAAAATGATCATAATTTGACATTTTTTGATAAAATACAAATTTTTTGAAAATTTTCGATGTCGAATCTAGAGTGCCAGGACTATACAAAAGAGTGAAATTTTGATCCAGGTAAGTCGATATGCATATATATAGGTCTTTTATGATTGGTCCCAGTCTAAATAAGCCAAAAATGATCATAATTTGACATTTTTTGATAAAATACAAATTTTTTGAAAATTTTCGATGTCGAATCTAGAGTGCCAGGACTATACAAAAGAGTGAAATTTTGATCCAGGTAAGTCGATATGCATATATATAGGTCTTTTATGATTGGTCCCAGTCTAAATAAGCCAAAAATGATCATAATTTGACATTTTTTGATAAAATACAAATTTTTTGAAAATTTTTGATGTCGAATCTAGAGTGCCAGGACTATACAAAAGAGTGAAATTTTGATCCAGGTAAGTCGATATGCATATATATAGGTCTTTTATGATTGGTCCCAGTCTAAATAAGCCAAAAATGATCATAATTTGACATTTTTTGATAAAATACAAATTTTTTGAAAATTTTCGATGTCGAATCTAGAGTGCCAGGACTATACAAAAGAGTGAAATTTTGATCGAAGTAAGTCGATATGCATATATATAGGTCTTTTATGATTGGTCCCAGTCTAAATAAGCCAAAAATGATCATAATTTGACATTTTTTGATAAAATACAAATTTTTTGAAAATTTTCGATGTCGAATCTAGAGTGCCAGGACTATACAAAAGAGTGAAATTTTGATCCAAGTAAGTCGATATGCATATATATAGGTCTTTTATGATTGGTCCCAGTCTAAATAAGCCAAAAATGATCATAATTTGACATTTTTTGATAAAATACAAATTTTTTGAAAATTTTCGATGTCGAATCTAGAGTGCCAGGACTATACAAAAGAGTGAAATTTTGATCCAAGTAAGTCGATATGCATATATATAGGTCTTTTATGATTGGTCCCAGTCTAAATAAGCCAAAAATGATCATAATTTGACATTTTTTGATAAAATACAAATTTTTTGAAAATTTTCGATGTCGAATCTAGAGTGCCAGGACTATACAAAAGAGTGAAATTTTGATCCAGGTAAGTCGATATGCATATATATAGGTCTTTTATGATTTGTCCCAGTCTAAATAAGCCAAAAATGATCATAATTGGACATTTTTTGATAAAATACAAATTTTTTGAAAATTTTTGATGTCGAATCTAGAGTGCCAGGACTATTCAAAAGAGTAAAATTTTGATCCAGGTAAGTCGATATGCAAATATATAGGTCTTTTATGATTGGTCCCAGTCTAAATAAGCCAAAAATGATCATAATTTGACATTTTTTGATAAAATAAAATTTTTTGAAAATTTTCGATGTCGAATCTAGAGTGCCAGGACTGTACAAAAGAGTGAAATTTTGATCCAGGTAAGTCGATATGCATATATATAGGTCTTTTATGATTGGTCCCAGTCTAAATAAGCCAAAAATGATCATAATTTGACATTTTTTGATAAAATACAAATTTTTTGAAAATTTTCGATGTCGAATCTAGAGTGCCAGGACTATACAAAAGAGTGAAATTTTGATCCAGGTAAGTCGATATGCATATATATAGGTCTTTTATGATTGGTCCCAGTCTAAATAAGCCAAAAATGATCATAATTTGACATTTTTTGATAAAATACAAATTTTTTGAAAATTTTCGAAGTCGAATCTAGAGTGCCAGGACTATACAAAAGAGTGAAATTTAGATCCAGGTAAGTCGATATGCATATATATAGGTCTTTTATGATTGGTCCCAGTCTAAATAAGCCAAAAATGATCATAATTTGACATTTTTTGATAAAATACAAATTTTTTGAAAATTTTCGATGTCGAATCTAGAGTGCCAGGACTATACAAAAGAGTGAAATTTTGATCCAGGTAGGTCGATATGCATATATATAGGTCTTTTATGATTGGTCCCAGTCTAAATAAGCCAAAAATGATCATAATTTGACATTTTTTGATAAAATACAAATTTTTTGAAAATTTTCGATGTCGAATCTAGAGTGCCAGGACTATACAAAAGAGTGAAATTTTGATCCAGGTAAGTCGATATGCATATGTATAGGTCTTTTATGATTGGTCACAGTCTAAATAAGCCAAAAATGATCATAATTGGAAATTTTTTGATAAAATACAAATTTTTTGAAAATTTTCGATGTCGAATCTAGAGTGCCAGGACTATTCAAAAGAGTAAAATTTTGATCCAGGTAAGTCGATATGCATATATATAGGTCTTTTATGATTGGTCCCAGTCTAAATAAGCCAAAAATGATCATAATTTGACATTTTTTGATAAAATACAAATTTTTTGAAAATTGTCGATGTCGAATCTAGAGTGCCAGGACTATACAAAAGTGTGAAATTTTGATCCAGGTAAGTCGATATGCATATATATAGGTCTTTTATGATTGGTCCCAGTCTAAATAACCCAAAAATGATCATAATTTGACATTTTTTGATAAAATACAAATTTTTTGAAAATTTTCGATGTCGAATCTAGATTGCCAGGACTATTCAAAAGAGTAAAATTTTGATCCAGGTAAGTCGATATGCATATATATAGGTCTTTTATGATTGGTCCCAGTCTAAATAAGCCAAAAATGATCATAATTTGACATTTTTTGATAAAATACAAATTTTTTGAAAATTTTCGATGTCGAATCTAGAGTGCCAGGACTATACAAAAGAGTGAAATTTTGATCCAGGTAAGTCGATATGCATATATATAGGTCTTTTATGATTGGTCCCAGTCTAAATAAGCCAAAAATGATCATAATTTGACATTTTTTGATAAAATACAAATTTTTTGAAAATTTTCGAAGTCGAATCTAGAGTGCCAGGACTATACAAAAGAGTGAAATTTTGATCCAGGTAAGTCGATATGCATATATATAGGTCTTTTATGATTGGTCCCAGTCTAAATAAGCCAAAAATGATCATAATTTGACATTTTTTGATAAAATAAAAATTTTTTGAAAATTTTCGATGTCGAATCTAGATTGCCAGGACTATACAAAAGAGTGAAATTTCGATCCAGGTAAGTCGATATGCATTTATATAGGTCTTTTATGATTGGTCGCAGGCAAAATAAGCCAAAAATTATCATAATTTGACATTTTTTGATAAAATACAAATTTTTTGAAAATTTTCGATGTCGAATCTAGAGTGCCAGGACTATACAAAAGAGTGAAATTTTGATCCAGGTAAGTCGATATGCATATATATAGGTCTTTTATGATTGGTCCCAGTCTAAATAAGACAAAAATGATCATAATTTGACATTTTTTGATAAAATACAAATTTTTTGAAAATTTTCGATGTCGAATCTAGATTGCCAGGACTATACAAAAGAGTGAAATTTCGATCCAGGTAAGTCGATATGCATTTATATAGGTCTTTTATGATTGGTCCCAGTCAAAATAAGCCAAAAATGATCAGAATTTGACATTTTTTGATAAAATACAAATTTTTTGAAAATTTTCGATGTCGAATCTAGAGTGCCAGGACTATACAAAAGAGTGAAATTTTGATCCAGGTAAGTCGATATGCATATATATAGGTCTTTTATGATTGGTCCCAGTCTAAATAAGCCAAAAATGATCATAATTTGACATTTTTTGATAAAATACAAATTTTTTGAAAATTTTCGATGTCGAATCTAGATTGCCAGGACTATACAAAAGAGTGAAATTTCGATCCAGGTAAGTCGATATGCATTTATATAGGTCTTTTATGATTGGTCCCAGTCAAAATAAGCCAAAAATTATCATAATTTGACATTTTTTGATAAAATACAAATTTTTTGAAAATTTTCGATGTCGAATCTAGAGTGCCAGGACTATACAAAAGAGTGAAATTTTGATCCAGGTAAGTCGATATGCATATATATAGGTCTTTTATGATTGGTCCCAGTCTAAATAAGCCAAAAATGATCATAATTTGACATTTTTTGATAAAATACAAATTTTTTGAAAATTTTCGATGTCGAATCTAGATTGCCAGGACTATACAAAAGAGTGAAATTTCGATCCAGGTTAGTCGATATGCATTTATATAGGTCTTTTATGATTGGTCCCAGTCAAAATAAGCCAAAAATTATCATAATTTGACATTTTTTGATAAAATACAAATTTTTTGAAAATTTTCGATGTCGAATCTAGAGTGCCAGGACTATACAAAAGAGTGAAATTTTGATCCAGGTAAGTCTATATGCATATATATAGGTCTTTTATGATTGGTCCCAGTCTAAATAAGCCAAAAATGATCATAATTTGACATGTTTTGATAAAAAACAAATTTTTTGAAAATTTTCGATGTCGAATCTAGATTGCCAGGACTATACAAAAGAGTGAAATTTCGATCCAGGTAAGTCGATATGCATTTATATAGGTCTTTTATGATTGGTCCCAGTCTAAATAAGCCAAAAATGATCATAATTGGACATTTTTTGATAAAATACAAATTTTTTTAAAATTTTCGATGTCGAATCTAGAGTGCCAGGACTATACAAAAGAGTGAAATTTTGATCCAGGTAAGTCGATATGCATATATATAGGTCTTTTATGATTGGTCCCAGTCTAAATAAGCCAAAAATGATCATAATTTGACATTTTTTGATAAAATACAAATTTTTTGAAAATTTTCGATGTCGAATCTAGAGTGCCAGGACTATACAAAAGAGTGAAATTTTGATCCAGGTAGGTCGATATGCATATATATAGGTCTTTTATGATTGGTCCCAGTCTAAATAAGCCAAAAATGATCATAATTTGACATTTTTTGATAAAATACAAATTTTTTGAAAATTTTCGATGTCGAATCTAGAGTGCCAGGACTATACAAAAGAGTGAAATTTTGATCCAGGTAAGTCGATATGCATATGTATAGGTCTTTTATGATTGGTCACAGTCTAAATAAGCCAAAAATGATCATAATTGGAAATTTTTTGATAAAATACAAATTTTTTGAAAATTTTCGATGTCGAATCTAGAGTGCCAGGACTATTCAAAAGAGTAAAATTTTGATCCAGGTAAGTCGATATGCATATATATAGGTCTTTTATGATTGGTCCCAGTCTAAATAAGCCAAAAATGATCATAATTTGACATTTTTTGATAAAATACAAATTTTTTGAAAATTGTCGATGTCGAATCTAGAGTGCCAGGACTATACAAAAGTGTGAAATTTTGATCCAGGTAAGTCGATATGCATATATATAGGTCTTTTATGATTGGTCCCAGTCTAAATAAGCCAAAAATGATCATAATTTGACATTTTTTGATAAAATACAAATTTTTTGAAAATTTTCGATGTCGAATCTAGATTGCCAGGACTATTCAAAAGAGTAAAATTTTGATCCAGGTAAGTCGATATGCATATATATAGGTCTTTTATGATTGGTCCCAGTCTAAATAAGCCAAAAATGATCATAATTTGACATTTTTTGATAAAATACAAATTTTTTGAAAATTTTCGATGTCGAATCTAGAGTGCCAGGACTATACAAAAGAGTGAAATTTTGATCCAGGTAAGTCGATATGCATATATATAGGTCTTTTATGATTGGTCCCAGTCTAAATAAGCCAAAAATGATCATAATTTGACATTTTTTGATAAAATACAAATTTTTTGAAAATTTTCGAAGTCGAATCTAGAGTGCCAGGACTATACAAAAGAGTGAAATTTTGATCCAGGTAAGTCGATATGCATATATATAGGTCTTTTATGATTGGTCCCAGTCTAAATAAGCCAAAAATGATCATAATTGGACATTTTTTGATAAAATACAAATTTTTTGAAAATTTTCGATGTCGAATCTAGAGTGCCAGGACTATACAAAAGAGTGAAATTTTGATCCAGGTAAGTCGATATGCATATATATAGGTCTTTTATGATTGGTCCCAGTCTAAATAAGCCAAAAATGATCATAATTTGACATTTTTTGATAAAATACAAATTTTTTGAAAATTTTCGAAGTCGAATCTAGAGTGCCAGGACTATACAAAAGAGTGAAATTTTGATCCAGGTAAGTCGATATGCATATATATAGGTCTTTTATGATTGGTCCCAGTCTAAATAAGCCAAAAATGATCATAATTTGACATTTTTTGATAAAATACAAATTTTTTGAAAATTTTCGATGTCGAATCTAGAGTGCCAGGACTATACAAAAGAGTGAAATTTTGATCCAGGTAAGTCGATATGCATATATATAGGTCTTTTATGATTGGTCCCAGTCTAAATAAGCCAAAAATGATCATAATTTGACATTTTTTGATAAAATACAAATTTTTTGAAAATTTTCGATGTCGAATCTAGAGTGCCAGGACTATACAAAAGAGTGAAATTTTGATCCAGGTAAGTCGATATGCATATATATAGGTCTTTTATGATTGGTCCCAGTCTAAATAAGCCAAAAATGATCATAATTTGACATTTTTTGATAAAATACAAATTTTTTGAAAATTTTCGATGTCGAATCTAGAGTGCCAGGACTATACAAAAGAGTGAAATTTTGATCCAGGTAAGTCGATATGCATATATATAGGTCTTTTATGATTGGTCCCAGTCTAAATAAGCCAAAAATGATCATAATTTGACATTTTTTGATAAAATACAAATTTTTTGAAAATTTTTGAAGTCGAATCTAGAGTGCCAGGACTATACAAAAGAGTGAAATTTTGATCCAGGTAAGTCGATATGCATATATATAGGTCTTTTATGATTGGTCCCAGTCTAAATAAGCCAAAAATGATCATAATTTGACATTTTTTGATAAAATACAAATTTTTTGAAAATTTTCGATGTCGAATCTAGAGTGCCAGGACTATACAAAAGAGTGAAATTTTGATCCAGGTAAGTCGATATGCATATATATAGGTCTTTTATGATTGGTCCCAGTCTAAATAAGCCAAAAATGATCATAATTTGACATTTTTTGATAAAATACAAATTTTTTGAAAATTTTCGAAGTCGAATCTAGAGTGCCAGGACTATACAAAAGAGTGAAATTTTGATCCAGGTAAGTCGATATGCATATATATAGGTCTTTTATGATTGGTCCCAGTCTAAATAAGCCAAAAATGATCATAATTTGACATTTTTTGATAAAATACAAATTTTTTGAAAATTTTCGATGTCGAATCTAGAGTGCCAGGACTATACAAAAGAGTGAAATTTTGATCCAGGTAAGTCGATATGCATATATATAGGTCTTTTATGATTGGTCCCAGTATAATAAGCCAAAAATGATCATAATTGGACATTTTTTGATAAAATACAAATTTTTTGAAAATTTTCGATGTCGAATCTAGAGTGCCAGGACTATACAAAAGAGTGAAATTTTGATCCAGGTAAGTCGATATGCATATATATAGGTCTTTTATGATTGGTCCCAGTCTAAATAAGCCAAAAATGATCATAATTTGACATTTTTTGACAAAATACAAATTTTTTGAAAATTTTCGAAGTCGAATCTAGAGTGCCAGGACTATACAAAAGAGTGTAATTTTGATCCAGGTAAGTCGATATGCATATATATAGGTCTTTTATGATTGGTCCCAGTCTAAATAAGCCAAAAATGATCATAATTTGACATTTTTTGATAAAATACAAATTTTTTGAAAATTTTCGAAGTCGAATCTAGAGTGCCAGGACTATACAAAAGAGTGAAATTTTGATCCAGGTAAGTCGATATGCATATATATAGGTCTTTTATGATTGATCCCAGTCTAAATAAGCCAAAAATGATCATAATTTGACATTTTTTGATAAAATACAAATTTTTTGAAAATTTTCGATGTCGAATCTAGAGTGCCAGGACTATACAAAAGAGTGAAATTTTGATCCAGGTAAGTCGATATGCATATATATAGGTCTTTTATGATTGGTCCCAGTCTAAATAAGCCAAAAATGATCATAATTTGACATTTTTTTATAAAATACAAATTTTTTGAAAATTTTCGAAGTCGAATCTAGAGTGCCAGGACTATACAAAAGAGTGAAATTTTGATCCAGGTAAGTCGATATGCATATATATAGGTCTTTTATGATTGGTCCCAATCTAAATAAGCCAAAAATGATCATAATTTGACATTTTTTGATAAAATACAAATTTTTTGAAAATTTTCGATGTCGAATCTAGAGTGCCAGGACTATACAAAAGAGTGAAATTTTGATCCAGGTAAGTCGATATGCATATATATAGGTCTTTTATGATTGGTCCCAGTCTAAATAAGCCAAAAATGATCATAATTTGACATTTTTTGATAAAATACAAATTTTTTGAAAATTTTCGAAGTCGAATCTAGAGTGCCAGGACTATACAAAAGAGTGAAATTTTGATCCAGGTAAGTCGATATGCATATATATAGGTCTTTTATGATTGGTCCCAGTCTAAATAAGCCAAAAATGATCATAATTTGACATTTTTTGATAAAATACAAATTTTTTGAAAATTTTCGATGTCGAATCTAGAGTGCCAGTACTATACAAAAGAGTGAAATTTTGATCCAGGTAAGTCGATATGCATATATATAGGTCTTTTATGATTGGTCCCAGTCTAAATAAGCCAAAAATGATCATAATTGGACATTTTTTGATAAAATACAAATTTTTTGAAAATTTTCGATGTCGAATCTAGAGTGCCAGGACTATACAAAAGAGTGAAATTTTGATCCAGGTAAGTCGATATGCATATATATAGGTCTTTTATGATTGGTCCCAGTCTAAATAAGCCAAAAATGATCATAATTTGACATTTTTTGATAAAATACAAATTTTTTGAAAATTTTCGATGTCGAATCTAGAGTGCCAGGACTATACAAAAGAGTGAAATTTTGATCCAGGTAAGTCGATATGCATATATATAGGTCTTTTATGATTGGTCCCAGTCTAAATAAGCCAAAAATGATCATAATTTGACATTTTTTGATAAAATACAAATTTTTTGAAAATTTTTGAAGTCGAATCTAGAGTGCCAGGACTATACAAAAGAGTGAAATTTTGATCCAGGTAAGTCGATATGCATATATATAGGTCTTTTATGATTGGTCCCAGTCTAAATAAGCCAAAAATGATCATAATTTGACATTTTTTGATAAAATACAAATTTTTTGAAAATTTTCGATGTCGAATCTAGAGTGCCAGGACTATACAAAAGAGTGAAATTTTGATCCAGGTAAGTCGATATGCATATATATAGGTCTTTTATGATTGGTCCCAGTCTAAATAAGCCAAAAATGATCATAATTTGACATTTTTTGATAAAATACAAATTTTTTGAAAATTTTCGAAGTCGAATCTAGAGTGCCAGGACTATACAAAAGAGTGAAATTTTGATCCAGGTAAGTCGATATGCATATATATAGGTCTTTTATGATTGGTCCCAGTCTAAATAAGCCAAAAATGATCATAATTTGACATTTTTTGATAAAATACAAATTTTTTGAAAATTTTCGATGTCGAATCTAGAGTGCCAGGACTATACAAAAGAGTGAAATTTTGATCCAGGTAAGTCGATATGCATATATATAGGTCTTTTATGATTGGTCCCAGTATAATAAGCCAAAAATGATCATAATTGGACATTTTTTGATAAAATACAAATTTTTTGAAAATTTTCGATGTCGAATCTAGAGTGCCAGGACTATACAAAAGAGTGAAATTTTGATCCAGGTAAGTCGATATGCATATATATAGGTCTTTTATGATTGGTCCCAGTCTAAATAAGCCAAAAATGATCATAATTTGACATTTTTTGACAAAATACAAATTTTTTGAAAATTTTCGAAGTCGAATCTAGAGTGCCAGGACTATACAAAAGAGTGTAATTTTGATCCAGGTAAGTCGATATGCATATATATAGGTCTTTTATGATTGGTCCCAGTCTAAATAAGCCAAAAATGATCATAATTTGACATTTTTTGATAAAATACAAATTTTTTGAAAATTTTCGAAGTCGAATCTAGAGTGCCAGGACTATACAAAAGAGTGAAATTTTGATCCAGGTAAGTCGATATGCATATATATAGGTCTTTTATGATTGGTCCCAGTCTAAATAAGCCAAAAATGATCATAATTTGACATTTTTTGATAAAATACAAATTTTTTGAAAATTTTCGATGTCGAATCTAGAGTGCCAGGACTATACAAAAGAGTGAAATTTTGATCCAGGTAAGTCGATATGCATATATATAGGTCTTTTATGATTGGTCCCAGTCTAAATAAGCCAAAAATGATCATAATTTGACATTTTTTTATAAAATACAAATTTTTTGAAAATTTTCGAAGTCGAATCTAGAGTGCCAGGACTATACAAAAGAGTGAAATTTTGATCCAGGTAAGTCGATATGCATATATATAGGTCTTTTATGATTGGTCCCAGTCTAAATAAGCCAAAAATGATCATAATTTGACATTTTTTGATAAAATACAAATTTTTTGAAAATTTTCGATGTCGAATCTAGAGTGCCAGGACTATACAAAAGAGTGAAATTTTGATCCAGGTAAGTCGATATGCATATATATAGGTCTTTTATGATTGGTCCCAGTCTAAATAAGCCAAAAATGATCATAATTTGACATTTTTTGATAAAATACAAATTTTTTGAAAATTTTCGAAGTCGAATCTAGAGTGCCAGGACTATACAAAAGAGTGAAATTTTGATCCAGGTAAGTCGATATGCATATATATAGGTCTTTTATGATTGGTCCCAGTCTAAATAAGCCAAAAATGATCATAATTTGACATTTTTTGATAAAATACAAATTTTTTGAAAATTTTCGATGTCGAATCTAGAGTGCCAGGACTATACAAAAGAGTGAAATTTTGATCCAGGTAAGTCGATATGCATATATATAGGTCTTTTATGATTGGTCCCAGTCTAAATAAGCCAAAAATGATCATAATTGGACATTTTTTGATAAAATACAAATTTTTTGAAAATTTTCGATGTCGAATCTAGAGTGCCAGGACTATACAAAAGAGTGAAATTTTGATCCAGGTAAGTCGATATGCATATATATAGGTCTTTTATGATTGGTCCCAGTCTAAATAAGCCAAAAATGATCATAATTTGACATTTTTTGATAAAATACAAATTTTTTGAAAATTTTCGATGTCGAATCTAGAGTGCCAGGACTATACAAAAGAGTGAAATTTTGATCCAGGTAAGTCGATATGCATATATATAGGTCTTTTATGATTGGTCCCAGTCTAAATAAGCCAAAAATGATCATAATTTGACATTTTTTGATAAAATACAAATTTTTTGAAAATTTTCGATGTCGAATCTAGAGTGCCAGGACTATACAAAAGAGTGAAATTTTGATCCAGGTAAGTCGATATGCATATATATAGGTCTTTTATGATTGGTCCCAGTCTAAATAAGCCAAAAATGATCATAATTTGACATTTTTTGATAAAATACAAATTTTTTGAAAATTTTCGATGTCGAATCTAGAGTGCCAGGACTATACAAAAGAGTGAAATTTTGATCCAGGTAAGTCGATATGCATATATATAGGTCTTTTATGATTGGTCCCAGTCTAAATAAGCCAAAAATGATCATAATTTGACATTTTTTGATAAAATACAAATTTTTTGAAAATTTTCGATGTCGAATCTAGAGTGCCAGGACTATACAAAAGAGTGAAATTTTGATCCAGGTAAGTCGATATGCATATATATAGGTCTTTTATGATTGGTCCCAGTCTAAATAAGCCAAAAATGATCATAATTTGACATTTTTTGATAAAATACAAATTTTTTGAAAATTTTCGATGTCGAATCTAGAGTGCCAGGACTATACAAAAGAGTGAAATTTTGATCCAGGTAAGTCGATATGCATATATATAGGTCTTTTATGATTGGTCCCAGTCTAAATAAGCCAAAAATGATCATAATTTGACATTTTTTGATAAAATACAAATTTTTTGAAAATTTTCGATGTCGAATCTAGAGTGCCAGGACTATACAAAAGAGTGAAATTTTGATCCAGGTAAGTCGATATGCATATATATAGGTCTTTTATGATTGGTCCCAGTCTAAATAAGCCAAAAATGATCATAATTTGACATTTTTTTATAAAATACAAATTTTTTGAAAATTTTCGAAGTCGAATCTAGAGTGCCAGGACTATACAAAAGAGTGAAATTTTGATCCAGGTAAGTCGATATGCATATATATAGGTCTTTTATGATTGGTCCCAGTCTAAATAAGCCAAAAATGATCATAATTTGACATTTTTTGATAAAATACAAATTTTTTGAAAATTTTCGATGTCGAATCTAGAGTGCCAGGACTATACAAAAGAGTGAAATTTTGATCCAGGTAAGTCGATATGCATATATATAGGTCTTTTATGATTGGTCCCAGTCTAAATAAGCCAAAAATGATCATAATTTGACATTTTTTGACAAAATACAAATTTTTTGAAAATTTTCGAAGTCGAATCTAGAGTGCCAGGACTATACAAAAGAGTGTAATTTTGATCCAGGTAAGTCGATATGCATATATATAGGTCTTTTATGATTGGTCCCAGTCTAAATAAGCCAAAAATGATCATAATTTGACATTTTTTGATAAAATACAAATTTTTTGAAAATTTTCGAAGTCGAATCTAGAGTGCCAGGACTATACAAAAGAGTGAAATTTTGATCCAGGTAAGTCGATATGCATATATATAGGTCTTTTATGATTGGTCCCAGTCTAAATAAGCCAAAAATGATCATAATTTGACATTTTTTGATAAAATACAAATTTTTTGAAAATTTTCGATGTCGAATCTAGAGTGCCAGGACTATACAAAAGAGTGAAATTTTGATCCAGGTAAGTCGATATGCATATATATAGGTCTTTTATGATTGGTCCCAGTCTAAATAAGCCAAAAATGATCATAATTTGACATTTTTTTATAAAATACAAATTTTTTGAAAATTTTCGAAGTCGAATCTAGAGTGCCAGGACTATACAAAAGAGTGAAATTTTGATCCAGGTAAGTCGATATGCATATATATAGGTCTTTTATGATTGGTCCCAGTCTAAATAAGCCAAAAATGATCATAATTTGACATTTTTTGATAAAATACAAATTTTTTGAAAATTTTCGATGTCGAATCTAGAGTGCCAGGACTATACAAAAGAGTGAAATTTTGATCCAGGTAAGTCGATATGCATATATATAGGTCTTTTATGATTGGTCCCAGTCTAAATAAGCCAAAAATGATCATAATTTGACATTTTTTGATAAAATACAAATTTTTTGAAAATTTTCGAAGTCGAATCTAGAGTGCCAGGACTATACAAAAGAGTGAAATTTTGATCCAGGTAAGTCGATATGCATATATATAGGTCTTTTATGATTGGTCCCAGTCTAAATAAGCCAAAAATGATCATAATTTGACATTTTTTGATAAAATACAAATTTTTTGAAAATTTTCGATGTCGAATCTAGAGTGCCAGGACTATACAAAAGAGTGAAATTTTGATCCAGGTAAGTCGATATGCATATATATAGGTCTTTTATGATTGGTCCCAGTCTAAATAAGCCAAAAATGATCATAATTGGACATTTTTTGATAAAATACAAATTTTTTGAAAATTTTCGATGTCGAATCTAGAGTGCCAGGACTATACAAAAGAGTGAAATTTTGATCCAGGTAAGTCGATATGCATATATATAGGTCTTTTATGATTGGTCCCAGTCTAAATAAGCCAAAAATGATCATAATTTGACATTTTTTGATAAAATACAAATTTTTTGAAAATTTTCGATGTCGAATCTAGAGTGCCAGGACTATACAAAAGAGTGAAATTTTGATCCAGGTAAGTCGATATGCATATATATAGGTCTTTTATGATTGGTCCCAGTCTAAATAAGCCAAAAATGATCATAATTTGACATTTTTTGATAAAATACAAATTTTTTGAAAATTTTTGAAGTCGAATCTAGAGTGCCAGGACTATACAAAAGAGTGAAATTTTGATCCAGGTAAGTCGATATGCATATATATAGGTCTTTTATGATTGGTCCCAGTCTAAATAAGCCAAAAATGATCATAATTTGACATTTTTTGATAAAATACAAATTTTTTGAAAATTTTCGATGTCGAATCTAGAGTGCCAGGACTATACAAAAGAGTGAAATTTTGATCCAGGTAAGTCGATATGCATATATATAGGTCTTTTATGATTGGTCCCAGTCTAAATAAGCCAAAAATGATCATAATTTGACATTTTTTGATAAAATACAAATTTTTTGAAAATTTTCGAAGTCGAATCTAGAGTGCCAGGACTATACAAAAGAGTGAAATTTTGATCCAGGTAAGTCGATATGCATATATATAGGTCTTTTATGATTGGTCCCAGTCTAAATAAGCCAAAAATGATCATAATTTGACATTTTTTGATAAAATACAAATTTTTTGAAAATTTTCGATGTCGAATCTAGAGTGCCAGGACTATACAAAAGAGTGAAATTTTGATCCAGGTAAGTCGATATGCATATATATAGGTCTTTTATGATTGGTCCCAGTATAATCAGCCAAAAATGATCATAATTGGACATTTTTTGATAAAATACAAATTTTTTGAAAATTTTCGATGTCGAATCTAGAGTGCCAGGACTATACAAAAGAGTGAAATTTTGATCCAGGTAAGTCGATATGCATATATATAGGTCTTTTATGATTGGTCCCAGTCTAAATAAGCCAAAAATGATCATAATTTGACATTTTTTGACAAAATACAAATTTTTTGAAAATTTTCGAAGTCGAATCTAGAGTGCCAGGACTATACAAAAGAGTGTAATTTTGATCCAGGTAAGTCGATATGCATATATATAGGTCTTTTATGATTGGTCCCAGTCTAAATAAGCCAAAAATGATCATAATTTGACATTTTTTGATAAAATACAAATTTTTTGAAAATTTTCGAAGTCGAATCTAGAGTGCCAGGACTATACAAAAGAGTGAAATTTTGATCCAGGTAAGTCGATATGCATATATATAGGTCTTTTATGATTGGTCCCAGTCTAAATAAGCCAAAAATGATCATAATTTGACATTTTTTGATAAAATACAAATTTTTTGAAAATTTTCGATGTCGAATCTAGAGTGCCAGGACTATACAAAAGAGTGAAATTTTGATCCAGGTAAGTCGATATGCATATATATAGGTCTTTTATGATTGGTCCCAGTCTAAATAAGCCAAAAATGATCATAATTTGACATTTTTTTATAAAATACAAATTTTTTGAAAATTTTCGAAGTCGAATCTAGAGTGCCAGGACTATACAAAAGAGTGAAATTTTGATCCAGGTAAGTCGATATGCATATATATAGGTCTTTTATGATTGGTCCCAGTCTAAATAAGCCAAAAATGATCATAATTTGACATTTTTTGATAAAATACAAATTTTTTGAAAATTTTCGATGTCGAATCTAGAGTGCCAGGACTATACAAAAGAGTGAAATTTTGATCCAGGTAAGTCGATATGCATATATATAGGTCTTTTATGATTGGTCCCAGTCTAAATAAGCCAAAAATGATCATAATTTGACATTTTTTGATAAAATACAAATTTTTTGAAAATTTTCGAAGTCGAATCTAGTGTGCCAGGACTATACAAAAGAGTGAAATTTTGATCCAGGTAAGTCGATATGCATATATATAGGTCTTTTATGATTGGTCCCAGTCTAAATAAGCCAAAAATGATCATAATTTGACATTTTTTGATAAAATACAAATTTTTTGAAAATTTTCGATGTCGAATCTAGAGTGCCAGGACTATACAAAAGAGTGAAATTTTGATCCAGGTAAGTCGATATGCATATATATAGGTCTTTTATGATTGGTCCCAGTCTAAATAAGCCAAAAATGATCATAATTGGACATTTTTTGATAAAATACAAATTTTTTGAAAATTTTCGATGTCGAATCTAGAGTGCCAGGACTATACAAAAGAGTGAAATTTTGATCCAGGTAAGTCGATATGCATATATATAGGTCTTTTATGATTGGTCCCAGTCTAAATAAGCCAAAAATGATCATAATTTGACATTTTTTGATAAAATACAAATTTTTTGAAAATTTTCGATGTCGAATCTAGAGTGCCAGGACTATACAAAAGAGTGAAATTTTGATCCAGGTAAGTCGATATGCATATATATAGGTCTTTTATGATTGGTCCCAGTCTAAATAAGCCAAAAATGATCATAATTTGACATTTTTTGATAAAATACAAATTTTTTGAAAATTTTCGATGTCGAATCTAGAGTGCCAGGACTATACAAAAGAGTGAAATTTTGATCCAGGTAAGTCGATATGCATATATATAGGTCTTTTATGATTGGTCCCAGTCTAAATAAGCCAAAAATGATCATAATTTGACATTTTTTGATAAAATAAAAAATTTTTGAAAATTTTCGATGTCGAATCTAGAGTGCCAGGACTATACAAAAGAGTGAAATTTTGATCCAGGTAAGTCGATATGCATATATATAGGTCTTTTATGATTGGTCCCAGTCTAAATAAGCCAAAAATGATCATAATTTGACATTTTTTGATAAAATACAAATTTTTTGAAAATTTTCGATGTCGAATCTAGAGTGCCAGGACTATACAAAAGAGTGAAATTTTGATCCAGGTAAGTCGATATGCATATATATAGGTCTTTTATGATTGGTCCCAGTCTAAATAAGCCAAAAATGATCATAATTTGACATTTTTTGATAAAATACAAATTTTTTGAAAATTTTCGATGTCGAATCTAGAGTGCCAGGACTATACAAAAGAGTGAAATTTTGATCCAGGTAAGTCGATATGCATATATATAGGTCGTTTATGATTGGTCCCAGTCTAAATAAGCCAAAAATGATCATAATTTGACATTTTTTGATAAAATACAAATTTTTTGAAAATTTTCGAAGTCGAATCTAGAGTGCCAGGACTATACAAAAGAGTGAAATTTTGATCCAGGTAACTCGATATGCATATATATAGGTCTTTTATGATTGGTCCCAGTCTAAATAAGCCAAAAATGATCATAATTTGACATTTTTTGATAAAATACAAATTTTTTGAAAATTTTCGATGTCGAATCTAGAGTGCCAGGACTATACAAAAGAGTGAAATTTTGATCCAGGTAAGTCGATATGCATATATATAGGTCTTTTATGATTGGTCCCAGTCTAAATAAGCCAAAAATGATCATAATTTGACATTTTTTGATAAAATACAAATTTTTTGAAAATTTTCGATGTCGAATCTAGAGTGCCAGGACTATACAAAAGAGTGAAATTTTGATCCAGGTAAGTCCATATGCATATATATAGGTCTTTTATGATTGGTCCCAGTCTAAATAAGCCAAAAATGATCATAATTTGACATTTTTTGATAAAATACAAATTTTTTGAAAATTTTCGATGTCGAATCTAGAGTGCCAGGACTATACAAAAGAGTGAAATTTTGATCCAGGTAAGTCGATATGCATATATATAGGTCTTTTATGATTGGTCCCAGTCTAAATAAGCCAAAAATGATCATAATTTGACATTTTTTGATAAAATACAAATTTTTTGAAAATTTTCGAAGTCGAATCTAGAGTGCCAGGACTATACAAAAGAGTGAAATTTTGATCCAGGTAAGTCGATATGCATATATATAGGTCTTTTATGATTGGTCCCAGTCTAAATAAGCCAAAAATGATCATAATTTGACATTTTTTGAAAAAATACAAATTTTTTGAAAATTTTCGATGTCGAATCTAGAGTGCCAGGACTATACAAAAGAGTGAAATTTTGATCCAGGTAAGTCGATATGCATATATATAGGTCTTTTATGATTGGTCCCAGTCTAAATAAGCCAAAAATGATCATAATTTGACATTTTTTGATAAAATACAAATTTTTTGAAAATTTTCGATGTCGAATCTAGAGTGCCAGGACTATACAAAAGAGTGAAATTTTGATCCAGGTAAGTCGATATGCATATATATAGGTCTTTTATGATTGGTCCCAGTCTAAATAAGCCAAAAATGATCATAATTGGACATTTTTTGATAAAATACAAATTTTTTGAAAATTTTCGATGTCGAATCTAGAGTGCCAGGACTATACAAAAGAGTGAAATTTTGATCCAGGTAAGTCGATATGCATATATATAGGTCTTTTATGATTGGTCCCAGTCTAAATAAGCCAAAAATGATCATAATTTGACATTTTTTGATGAAATACAAATTTTTTGAAAATTTTCGAAGTCGAATCTAGAGTGCCAGGACTATACAAAAGAGTGAAATTTTGATCCAGGTAAGTCGATATGCATATATATAGGTCTTTTATGATTGGTCCCAGTCTAAATAAGCCAAAAATGATCATAATTTGACATTTTTTGATAAAATACAAATTTTTTGAAAATTTTCGAAGTCGAATCTAGAGTGCCAGGACTATACAAAAGAGTGAAATTTTGATCCAGGTAATTCGATATGCATATATATAGGTCTTTTTTGATTGGTCCCAGTCTAAATAAGCCAAAAATGATCATAATTTGACATTTTTTGATAAAATACAAATTTTTTGAAAATTTTCGAAGTCGAATCTAGAGTGCCAGGACCATGCAAAAGAGTGAAATTTTGATCCAGGTAAGTCGATATGCATATATATAGGTCTTTTATGATTGGTCCCAGTCTAAATAAGCCAAAAATGATCACAATTTGACATTTTTTGATAAAATACAAATTTTTTGAAAATTTTCGATGTCGAATCTAGAGTGCCAGGACTATACAAAAGAGTGAAATTTTGATCCAGGTAAGTCGATATGCATATATATAGGTCTTTTATGATTGGTCCCAGTCTAAATAAGCCAAAAATGATCATAATTTGACATGTTTTGATAAAATACAAATTTTTTGAAAATTTTCGAAGTCGAATCTAGAGTGCCAGGACTATACAAAAGAGTGAAATTTTGATCCAGGTAAGTCGATATGCATATATATAGGTCTTTTATGATTGGTCCCAGTCTAAATAAGCCAAAAATGATCATAATTTGACATTTTTTGATAAAATACAAATTTTTTGAAAATTTTCGATGTCGATTCTAGAGTGCCAGGACTATACAAAAGAGTGAAATTTTGATCCAGGTAAGTCGATATGCATATATATAGGTCTTTTATGATTGTTCCCAGTCTAAATAAGCCAAAAATGATCATAATTTGACATTTTTTGATAAAATACAAATTTTTTGAAAATTTTCGATGTCGAATCTAGAGTGCCAGGACTATACAAAAGAGTGAAATTTTGATCCAGGTAAGTCGATATGCATATATATAGGTCTTTTATGATTGGTCCCAGTCTAAATAAGCCAAAAATGATCATAATTTGACATTTTTTGATAAAATACAAATTTTTTGAAAATTTTCGATGTCGAATCTAGAGTGCCAGGACTATACAAAAGAGTGAAATTTTGATCCAGGTAAGTCGATATGCATATATATAGGTCTTTTATGATTGGTCCCAGTCTAAATAAGCCAAAAATGATCATAATTTGACATTTTTTGATAAAATACAAATTTTTTGAAAATTTTCGATGTCGAATCTAGAGTGCCAGGACTATACAAAAGAGTGAAATTTTGATCCAGGTAAGTCGATATGCATATATTTAGGTCTTTTATGATTGGTCCCAGTCTAAATAAGCCAAAAATGATCATAATTTGACATTTTTTGATAAAATACAAATTTTTTGAAAATTTTCGAAGTCGAATCTAGAGTGCCAGGACCATACAAAAGAGTGAAATTTTGATCCAGGTAAGTCGATATGCATATATATAGGTCTTTTATGATTGGTCCCAGTCTAAATAAGCCAAAAATGATAATAATTTGACATTTTTTGATAAAATACAAATTTTTTGAAAATTTTCGATGTCGAATCTAGAGTGCCAGGACTATACAAAAGAGTGAAATTTTGATCCAGGTAAGTCGATATGCATATATATAGGTCTTTTATGATTGGTCCCAGTCTAAATAAGCCAAAAATGATCATAATTTGACATTTTTTGATAAAATACAAATTTTTTGAAAATTTTCGAAGTCGAATCTAGAGTGCCAGGACTATACAAAAGAGTGAAATTTTGATCCAGGTAAGTCGATATGCATATATATAGGTCTTTTATGATTGGTCCCAGTCTAAATAAGCCAAAAATGATCATAATTTGACATTTTTTGATAAAATACAAATTTTTTGAAAATTTTCGATGTCGATTCTAGAGTGCCAGGACAATACAAAAGAGTGAAATTTTGATCCAGGTAAGTCGATATGCATATATATAGGTCTTTTATGATTGGTCCCAGTCTAAATAAGCCAAAAATGATCATAATTTGACATTTTTTGATAAAATACAAATTTTTTGAAAATTTTCGATGTCGAATCTAGAGTGCCAGGACTATACAAAAGAGTGAAATTTTGATCCAGGTAAGTCGATATGCATATATATAGGTCTTTTATGATTGGTCCCAGTCTAAATAAGCCAAAAATGATCATAATTTGACATTTTTTGATAAAATACAAATTTTTTGAAAATTTTCGATGTCGAATCTAGAGTGCCAGGACTATACAAAAGAGTGAAATTTTGATCCAGGTAAGTCGATATGCATATATATAGGTCTTTTATGATTGGTCCCAGTCTAAATAAGCCAAAAATGATCATAATTTGACATTTTTTGATAAAATACAAATTTTTTGAAAATTTTCGATGTCGAATCTAGAGTGCCAGGACTATACAAAAGAGTGAAATTTTGATCCAGGTAAGTCGATATGCATATATATAGGTCTTTTATGATTGGTGCCAGTCTAAATAAGCCAAAAATGATCATAATTTGACATTTTTTGATAAAATACAAATTTTTTGAAAATTTTCGATGTCGAATCTAGAGTGCCAGGACTATACAAAAGAGTGAAATTTTGATCCAGGTAAGTCGATATGCATATATATAGGTCTTTTATGATTGGTCCCAGTCTTAATAAGCCAAAAATGATCATAATTTGACATTTTTTGAAAAAATACAAATTTTTTGAAAATTTTCGATGTCGAATCTAGAGTGCCAGGACTATACAAAAGAGTGAAATTTTGATCCAGGTAAGTCCATATGCATATATATAGGTCTTTTATGATTGGTCCCAGTCTAAATAAGCCAAAAATGATCATAATTTGACATTTTTTGATAAAATACAAATTTTTTGAAAATTTTCGATGTCGAATCTAGAGTGCCAGGACTATACAAAAGAGTGAAATTTTGATCCAGGTAAGTCGATATGCATATATATAGGTCTTTTATGATTGGTCCCAGTCTAAATAAGCCAAAAATGATCATAATTTGACATTTTTTGATAAAATACAAATTTTTTGAAAATTTTCGAAGTCGAATCTAGAGTGCCAGGACTATACAAAAGAGTGAAATTTTGATCCAAGTAAGTCGATATGCATATATATAGGTCTTTTATGATTAGTCCCAGTCTAAATAAGCCAAAAATGATCATAATTTGACATTTTTTGATAAAATACAAATTTTTTGAAAATTTTCGATGTCGAATCTAGAGTGCCAGGACTATACAAAAGAGTTAAATTTTGATCCAGGTAAGTCGATATGCATATATATAGGTCTTTTATGATTGGTCCCAGTCTAAATAAGCCAAAAATGATCATAATTTGACATTTTTTGATGAAATACAAATTTTTTGAAAATTTTCGATGTCGAATCTAGAGTGCCAGGACTATACAAAAGAGTGAAATTTTGATCCAGGTAAGTCGATATGCATATATATAGGTCTTTTGTGATTGGTCCCAGTCTAAATAAGCCAAAAATGATCATAATTTGACATTTTTTGATAAAATACAAATTTTTTGAAAATTTTCGATGTCGAATCTAGAGTGCCAGGACTATTCAAAAGAGTGAAATTTTGATCCAGGTAAGTCGATATGCATATATATAGGTCTTTTATGATTGGTCCCAGTCTAAATAAGCCAAAAATGATCATAATTTGACATTTTTTGATAAAATACAAATTTTTTGAAAATTTTCGAAGTCAAATCTAGAGTGCCAGGACTATACAAAAGAGTGAAATTATGATCCAGGTAAGTCGATATGCATATATATAGGTCTTTTATGATTGGTCCCAGTCTAAATAAGCCAAAAATGATCATAATTTGACATTTTTTGATAAAATACAAATTTTTTGAAAATTTTCGAAGTCGAATCTAGAGTGCCAGGACTATACAAAAGAGTGAAATTTTGATCCAGGTAAGTCGATATGCATATATATAGGTCTTTTATGATTGGTCCCAGTCTAAATAAGCCAAAAATGATCATAATTTGACATTTTTTGATAAAATACAAATTTTTTGAAAATTTTCGATGTCGATTCTAGAGTGCCAGGACTATACAAAAGAGTGAAATTTTGATCCAGGTAAGTCGATATGCATATATATAGGTCTTTTATGATTGGTCCCAGTCTAAATAAGCCAAAAATGATCATAATTTGACATTTTTTGATAAAATACAAATTTTTTGAAAATTTTCGATGTCGAATCTAGAGTGCCAGGACTATACAAAAGAGTGAAATTTTGATCCAGGTAAGTCGATATGCATATATATAGGTCTTTTATGATTGGTCCCAGTCTAAATAAGCCAAAAATGATCATAATTTGACATTTTTTGATAAAATACAAATTTTTTGAAAATTTTCGATGTCGAATCTAGAGTGCCAGGACTATACAAAAGAGTGAAATTTTGATCCAGGTAAGTCGATATGCATATATATAGGTCTTTTATGATTGGTCCCAGTCTAAATAAGCCAAAAATGATCATAATTTGACATTTTTTGATAAAATACAAATTTTTTGAAAATTTTCGATGTCGAATCTAGAGTGCCAGGACTATACAAAAGAGTGAAATTTTGATCCAGGTAAGTCGATATGCATATATATAGGTCTTTTATGATTGGTCCCAGTCTAAATAAGCCAAAAATGATCATAATTTGACATTTTTTGATAAAATACAAATTTTTTGAAAATTTTCGAAGTCGAATCTAGAGTGCCAGGACCATACAAAAGAGTGAAATTTTGATCCAGGTAAGTCGATATGCATATATATAGGTCTTTTATGATTGGTCCCAGTCTAAATAAGCCAAAAATGATCATAATTTGACATTTTTTGATAAAATACAAATTTTTTGAAAATTTTCGATGTCGAATCTAGAGTGCCAGGACTATACAAAAGAGTGAAATTTTGATCCAGGTAAGTCGATATGCATATATATAGGTCTTTTATGATTGGTCCCAGTCTAAATAAGCCACAAATGATCATAATTTGACATTTTTTGATAAAATACAAATTTTTTGAAAATTTTCGAAGTCGAATCTAGAGTGCCATCACTATACAAAAGAGTGAAATTTTGATCCAGGTAAGTCGATATGCATATATATAGGTCTTTTATGATTGGTCCCAGTCTAAATAAGCCAAAAATGATCATAATTTGACATTTTTTGATAAAATACAAATTTTTTGAAAATTTTCGATGTCGATTCTAGAGTGCCAGGACAATACAAAAGAGTGAAATTTTGATCCAGGTAAGTCGATATGCATATATATAGGTCTTTTATGATTGGTCCCAGTCTAAATAAGCCAAAAATGATCATAATTTGACATTTTTTTATAAAATACAAATTTTTTGAAAATTTTCGATGTCGAATCTAGAGTGCCAGGACTATACAAAAGAGTGAAATTTTGATCCAGGTAAGTCGATATGCATATATATAGGTCTTTTATGATTGGTCCCAGTCTAAATAAGCCAAAAATGATCATAATTTGACATTTTTTGATAAAATACAAATTTTTTGAAAATTTTCGATGTCGAATCTAGAGTGCCAGGACTATACAAAAGAGTGAAATTTTGATCCAGGTAAGTCGATATGCATATATATAGGTCTTTTATGATTGGTCCCAGTCTAAATAAGCCAAAAATGATCATAATTTGACATTTTTTGATAAAATACAAATTTTTTGAAAATTTTCGATGTCGAATCTAGAGTGCCAGGACTATACAAAAGAGTGAAATTTTGATCCAGGTAAGTCGATATGCATATATATAGGTCTTTTATGATTGGTCCCAGTCTAAATAAGCCAAAAATGATCATAATTTGACATTTTTTGATAAAATACAAATTTTTTGAAAATTTTCGATGTCGAATCTAGAGTGCCAGGACTATACAAAAGAGTGAAATTTTGATCCAGGTAAGTCCATATGCATATATATAGGTCTTTTATGATTGGTCCCAGTCTAAATAAGCCAAAAATGATCATAATTTGACATTTTTTGATAAAATACAAATTTTTTAAAAATTTTCGATGTCGAATCTAGAGTGCCAGGACTATACAAAAGAGTGAAATTTTGATCCAGGTAAGTCGATATGCATATATATAGGTCTTTTATGACTGGTCCCAGTCTAAATAAGCCAGAAATGATCATAATTTGACATTTTTTGATAAAATACAAATTTTTTGAAAATTTTCGAAGTCGAATCTAGAGTGCCAGGACTATACAAAAGAGTGAAATTTTGATCCAGGTAAGTCGATATGCATATATATAGGTCTTTTATGATTAGTCCCAGTCTAAATAAGCCAAAAATGATCATAATTTGACATTTTTTGATAAAATACAAATTTTTTGAAAATTTTCGATGTCGAATCTAGAGTGCCAGGACTATACAAAAGAGTGAAATTTTGATCCAGGTAAGTCGATATGCATATATATAGGTCTTTTATGATTGGTCCCAGTCTAAATAAGCCAAAAATGATCATAATTTGACATTTTTTGATAAAATACAAATTTTTTGAAAATTTTCGATGTCGAATCTAGAGTGCCAGGACTATACAAAAGAGTGAAATTTTGATCCAGGTAAGTCGATATGCATATATATAGGTCTTTTATGATTGGTCCCAGTCTAAATAAGCCAAAAATGATCATAATTTGACATTTTTTGATAAAATACAAATTTTTTGAAAATTTTCGATGTCGAATCTAGAGTGCCAGGACTATTCAAAAGAGTGAAATTTTGATCCAGGTAAGTCGATATGCATATATATAGGTCTTTTATGATTGGTCCCAGTCTAAATAAGCCAAAAATGATCATAATTTGACATTTTTTGATAAAATACAAATTTTTTGAAAATTTTCGAAGTCGAATCTAGAGTGCCAGGACTATACAAAAGAGTGAAATTTTGATCCAGGTAAGTCGATATGCATATATATAGGTCTTTTATGATTTGTCCCAGTCTAAATAAGCCAAAAATGATCATAATTGGACATTTTTTGATAAAATACAAATTTTTTGAAAATTTTCGATGTCGAATCTAGAGTGCCAGGACTATACAAAAGAGTGAAATTTTGATCCAGGTAAGTCGATATGCATATATATAGGTCTTTTATGATTGGTCCCAGTCTAAATAAGCCAAAAATGATCATAATTTGACATTTTTTGATAAAATACAAATTTTTTGAAAATTTTCGATGTCGAATCTAGAGTGCCAGGACTATACAAAAGAGTGAAATTTTGATCCAGGTAAGTCGATATGCATATATATAGGTCTTTTATGATTGGTCCCAGTCTAAATAAGCCAAAAATGATCATAATTTGACATTTTTTGATAAAATACAAATTTTTTGAAAATTTTCGATGTCGAATCTAGAGTGCCAGGACTATACAAAAGAGTGAAATTTTGATCCAGGTAAGTCGATATGCATATATATAGGTCTTTTATGATTGGTCCCTGTCTAAATAAGCCAAAAATGATCATAATTTGACATTTTTTGATAAAATACAAATTTTTTGAAAATTTTCGAAGTCGAATCTAGAGTGCCAGGACTATACAAAAGAGTGAAATTTTGATCCAGGTAAGTCGATATGCATATATATAGGTCTTTTATGATTGGTCCCAGTCTAAATAAGCCAAAAATGATCATAATTTGACATTTTTTGATAAAATACAAATTTTTTGAAAATTTTCGATGTCGAATCTAGAGTGCCAGGACTATACAAAAGAGTGAAATTTTGATCCAGGTAAGTCGATATGCATATATATAGGTCTTTTATGATTGGTCCCAGTCTAAATAAGCCAAAAATGATCATAATTTGACATTTTTTGATAAAATACAAATTTTTTGAAAATTTTCGATGTCGAATCTAGAGTGCCAGGACTATACAAAAGAGTGAAATTTTGATCCAGGTAAGTCGATATGCATATATATAGGTCTTTTATGATTGGTCCCAGTCTAAATAAGCCAAAAATGATCATAATTTGACATTTTTTGATAAAATACAAAATTTTTTGAAAATTTTCGAAGTCGAATCTAGAGTGCCAGGACTATACAAAAGAGTGAAATTTTGATCCAGGTAAGTCGATATGCATATATATAGGTCTTTAATGATTGGTCCCAGTCTAAATAAGCCAAAAATGATCATAATTTGACATTTTTTGATAAAATACAAATTTTTTGAAAATTTTCGATGTCGAATCTAGAGTGCCAGGACTATACAAAAGAGTGAAATTTTGATCCAGGTAAGTCGATATGCATATATATAGGTCTTTTATGATTGGTCATAGTCTAAATAAGCCAAAAATGATCATAATTTGACATTTTTTGATAAAATACAAATTTTTTGAAAATTTTCGATGTCGAATCTAGAGTGCCAGGACTATACAAAAGAGTGATATTTTGATCCAGGTAAGTCGATATGCATATATATAGGTCTTTTATGATTGGTCCCAGTCTAAATAAGCCAAAAATGATCATAATTTGACATTTTTTGATAAAATACAAATTTTTTGAAAATTTTCGATGTCGAATCTAGAGTGCCAGGACTATACAAAAGAGTGAAATTTTGATCCAGGTAAGTCGATATGCATATATATAGGTCTTTTATGATTGGTCCCAGTCTAAATAAGCCAAAAATGATCATAATTTGACATTTTTTGATAAAATACAAATTTTTTGAAAATTTTCGATGTCGAATCTAGAGTGCCAGGACTATACAAAAGAGTGAAATTTTGATCCAGGTAAGTCGATATGCATATATATAGGTCTTTTATGATTGGTCCCAGTCTAAATAAGCCAAAAATGATCATAATTTGACATTTTTTGATAAAATACAAATTTTTTGAAAATTTTCGATGTCGAATCTAGAGTGCCAGGACTATACAAAAGAGTGAAATTTTGATCCAGGTAAGTCGATATGCATATATATAGGTCTTTTATGATTGGTCTCAGTCTAAATAAGCCAAAAATGATCATAATTTGACATTTTTTGATAAAATACAAATTTTTTGAAAATTTTCGATGTCGAATCTAGAGTGCCAGGACTATACAAAAGAGTGAAATTTTGATCCAGGTAAGTCGATATGCATATATATAGGTCTTTTATGATTGGTCCTAGTCTAAATAAGCCAAAAATGATCATAATTTGACATTTTTTGGTAAAATACAAATTTTTTGAAAATTTTCGATGTCGAATCTAGAGTGCCAGGACTATACAAAAGAGTGAAATTTTGATCCAGGTAAGTCGATATGCATATATATAGGTCTTTTATGATTGGTCCCAGTCTAAATAAGCCAAAAATGATCATAATTTGACATTTTTTGATAAAATACAAATTTTTTGAAAATTTTCGATGTCGAATCTAGAGTGCCAGGACTATACAAAAGAGTGAAATTTTGATCCAGGTAAGTCGATATGCATATATATAGGTCTTTTATGATTGGTCCCAGTCTAAATAAGCCAAAAATGATCATAATTTGACATTTTTTGATAAAATACAAATTTTTTGAAAATTTTCGATGTCGAATCTAGAGTGCCAGGACTATACAAAAGAGTGAAATTTTGATCCAGGTAAGTCGATATGCATATATATAGGTCTTTTATGATTGGTCCCAGTCTAAATAAGCCAAAAATGATCATAATTTGACATTTTTTGATAAAATACAAATTTTTTGAAAATTTTCGATGTCGAATCTAGAGTGCCAGGACTATACAAAAGAGTGAAATTTTGATCCAGGTAAGTCGATATGCATATATATAGGTCTTTTATGATTGGTCCCAGTCTAAATAAGCCAAAAATGATCATAATTTGACATTTTTTGATATAATACAAATTTTTTGAAAATTTTCGAAGTCGAATCTAGAGTGCCAGGACTATACAAAAGAGTGAAATTTTGATCCAGGTAAGTCGATATGCATATATATAGGTCTTTTATGATTGGTCCCAGTCTAAATAAGCCAAAAATGATCATAATTTGACATTTTTTGATAAAATACAAATTTTTTGAAAATTTTCGATGTCGAATCTAGAGTGCCAGGACTATACAAAAGAGTGAAATTTTGATCCAGGTAAGTCGATATGCATATATATAGGTCTTTTATGATTGGTCCCAGTCTAAATAAGCCAAAAATGATCATAATTTGACATTTTTTGATAAAATACAAATTTTTTGAAAATTTTCGATGTCGAATCTAGAGTGCCAGGACTATACAAAAGAGTGAAATTTTGATCCAGGTAAGTCGATATGCATATATATAGGTCTTTTATGATTGGTCCCAGTCTAAATAAGCCAAAAATGATCATAATTTGACATTTTTTGATAAAATACAAATTTTTTGAAAATTTTCGAAGTCGAATCTAGAGTGCCAGGACCATACAAAAGAGTGAAATTTTGATCCAGGTAAGTCGATATGCATATATATAGGTCTTTTATGATTGGTCCCAGTCTAAATAAGCCAAAAATGATCATAATTTGACATTTTTTGATAAAATACAAATTTTTTGAAAATTTTCGATGTCGAATCTAGAGTGCCAGGACTATACAAAAGAGTGAAATTTTGATCCAGGTAAGTCGATATGCATATATATAGGTCTTTTATGATTGGTCCCAGTCTAAATAAGCCAAAAATGATCATAATTTGACATTTTTTGATAAAATACAAATTTTTTGAAAATTTTCGATGTCGAATCTAGAGTGCCAGGACTATACAAAAGAGTGAAATTTTGATCCAGGTAAGTCGATATGCATATATATAGGTCTTTTATGATTGGTCCCAGTCGAAATAAGCCAAAAATGATCATAATTTGACATTTTTTGATAAAATACAAATTTTTTGAAAATTTTCGATGTCGAATCTAGAGTGCCAGGACTATACAAAAGAGTGAAATTTTGATCCAGGTAAGTCGATATGCATATATATAGGTCTTTTATGATTGGTGCCAGTCTAAATAAGCCAAAAATGATCATAATTTGACATTTTTTGATAAAATACAAATTTTTTGAAAATTTTCGATGTCGAATCTAGAGTGCCAGGACTATACAAAAGAGTGAAATTTTGATCCAGGTAAGTCGATATGCATATATATAGGTCTTTTATGATTGGTCCCAGTCTAAATAAGCCAAAAATGATCATAATTTGACATTTTTTGATAAAATACAAATTTTTGAAAATTTTCGATGTCGAATCTAGAGTGCCAGGACTATACAAAAGAGTGAAATTTTGATCCAGGTAAGTCGATATGCATATATATAGGTCTTTTATGATTGGTCCCAGTCTAAATAAGCCAAAAATGATCATAATTGGACATTTTTTGATAAAATACAAATTTTTTGAAAATTTTCGAAGTCGTATCTAGAGTGCCAGGACTATACAAAAGAGTGAAATTTTGATCCAGGTAAGTCGATATGCATATATATAGGTCTTTTATGATTGGTCCCAGTCTAAATAAGCCAAAAATGATCATAATTTGACATTTTTTGATAAAATACAAATTTTTTGAAAATTTTCGATGTCGAATCTAGAGTGCCAGGACTATTCAAAAGAGTAAAATTTTGATCCAGGTAAGTCGATATGCATATATATAGGTCTTTTATGATTGGTCCCAGTCTAAATAAGCCAAAAATGATCATAATTGGACATTTTTTGATAAAATACAAATTTTTTGAAAATTTTCGATGTCGAATCTAGAGTGCCAGGACTATACAAAAGAGTGAAATTTTGATCCAGGTAAGTCGATATGCATATATATAGGTCTTTTATGATTGGTCCCAGTCTAAATAAGCCAAAAATGATCATAATTTGACATTTTTTGATAAAATACAAATTTTTTGAAAATTTTCGAAGTCGAATCTAGAGTGCCAGGACTATACAAAAGAGTGAAATTTTGATCCAGGTAAGTCGATATGCATATATATAGGTCTTTTATGATTGGTCCCAGTCTAAATAAGCCAAAAATGATCATAATTTGACATTTTTTGATAAAATACAAATTTTTTGAAAATTTTCGATGTCGAATCTAGAGTGCCAGGACTATACAAAAGAGTGAAATTTTGATCCAGGTAAGTCGATATGCATATATATAGGTCTTTTATGATTGGTCCTAGTCTAAATAAGCCAAAAATGATCATAATTTGACATTTTTTGATAAAATACAAATTTTTTGAAAATTTTCGATGTCGAATCTAGAGTGCCAGGACTATACAAAAGAGTGAAATTTTGATCCAGGTAAGTCGATATGCATATATATAGGTCTTTTATGATTGGTCCCAGTCTAAATAAGCCAAAAATGATCATAATTTGACATTTTTTGATAAAATACAAATTTTTTGAAAATTTTCGAAGTCGAATCTAGAGTGCCAGGACTATACAAAAGAGTGAAATTTTGATCCAGGTAAGTCGATATGCATATATATAGGTCTTTTATGATTGGTCCCAGTCTAAATAAGCCAAAAATGATCATAATTTGACATTTTTTGATAAAATACAAATTTTTTGAAAATTTTTGATGTCGAATCTAGAGTGCCAGGACTATTCAAAAGAGTAAAATTTTGATCCAGGTAAGTCGATATGCATATATATAGGTCTTTTATGATTGGTCCCAGTCTAAATAAGCCAAAAATGATCATAATTGGACATTTTTTGATAAAATACAAATTTTTTGAAAATTTTCGATGTCGAATCTAGAGTGCCAGGACTATACAAAAGAGTGAAATTTTGATCCAGGTAAGTCGATATGCATATATATAGGTCTTTTATGATTGGTCCCAGTCTAAATAAGCCAAAAATGATCATAATTTGACATTTTTTGATAAAATACAAATTTTTTGAAAATTTTCGAAGTCGAATCTAGAGTGCCAGGACTATACAAAAGAGTGAAATTTTGATCCAGGTAAGTCGATATGCATATATATAGGTCTTTTATGATTGGTCCAAGTCTAAATAAGCCAAAAATGATCATAATTTGACATTTTTTGATAAAATACAAATTTTTTGAAAATTTTCGATGTCGAATCTAGAGTGCCAGGACTATACAAAAGAGTGAAATTTTGATCCAGGTAAGTCGATATGCATATATATAGGTCTTTTATGATCGGTCCCAGTCTAAATAAGCCAAAAATGATCATAATTTGACATTTTTGATAAAATACAAATTTTTTGAAAATTTTCGATGTCGAATCTAGAGTGCCAGGACTATACAAAAGAGTGAAATTTTGATCCAGGTAAGTCGATATGCATATATATAGGTCTTTTATGATTGGTCCCAGTCTAAATAAGCCAAAAATGATCATAATTTGACATTTTTTGATAAAATACAAATTTTTTGAAAATTTTCGATGTCGAATCTAGAGTGCCAGGACTATACAAAAGAGTGAAATTTTGATCCAGGTAAGTCGATATGCATATATATAGGTCTTTTATGATTGGTCCCAGTCTAAATAAGCCAAAAATGATCATAATTTGACATTTTTTGATAAAATACAAATTTTTTGAAAATTTTCGATGTCGAATCTAGAGTGCCAGGACTATACAAAAGAGTGAAATTTTGATCCAGGTAAGTCGATATGCATATATATAGGTCTTTTATGATTGGTCCTAGTCTAAATAAGCCAAAAATGATCATAATTTGACATTTTTTGGTAAAATACAAATTTTTTGAAAATTTTCGATGTCGAATCTAGAGTGCCAGGACTATACAAAAGAGTGAAATTTTGATCCAGGTAAGTCGATATGCATATATATAGGTCTTTTATGATTGGTCCCAGTCTAAATAAGCCAAAAATGATCATAATTTGACATTTTTTGATAAAATACAAATTTTTTGAAAATTTTCGATGTCGAATCTAGAGTGCCAGGACTATACAAAAGAGTGAAATTTTGATCCAGGTAAGTCGATATGCATATATATAGGTCTTTTATGATTGGTCCCAGTCTAAATAAGCCAAAAATGATCATAATTTGACATTTTTTGATAAAATACAAATTTTTTGAAAATTTTCGATGTCGAATCTAGAGTGCCAGGACTATACAAAAGAGTGAAATTTTGATCCAGGTAAGTCGATATGCATATATATAGGTCTTTTATGATTGGTCCCAGTCTAAATAAGCCAAAAATGATCATAATTTGACATTTTTTGATAAAATACAAATTTTTTGAAAATTTTCGATGTCGAATCTAGAGTGCCAGGACTATACAAAAGAGTGAAATTTTGATCCAGGTAAGTCGATATGCATATATATAGGTCTTTTATGATTGGTCCCAGTCTAAATAAGCCAAAAATGATCATAATTTGACATTTTTTGATATAATACAAATTTTTTGAAAATTTTCGAAGTCGAATCTAGAGTGCCAGGACTATACAAAAGAGTGAAATTTTGATCCAGGTAAGTCGATATGCATATATATAGGTCTTTTATGATTGGTCCCAGTCTAAATAAGCCAAAAATGATCATAATTTGACATTTTTTGATAAAATACAAATTTTTTGAAAATTTTCGATGTCGAATCTAGAGTGCCAGGACTATACAAAAGAGTAAAATTTTGATCCAGGTAAGTCGATATGCATATATATAGGTCTTTTATGATTGGTCCCAGTCTAAATAAGCCAAAAATGATCATAATTTGACATTTTTTGATAAAATACAAATTTTTTGAAAATTTTCGATGTCGAATCTAGAGTGCCAGGACTATACAAAAGAGTGAAATTTTGATCCAGGTAAGTCGATATGCATATATATAGGTCTTTTATGATTGGTCCCAGTCTAAATAAGCCAAAAATGATCATAATTTGACATTTTTTGATAAAATACAAATTTTTTGAAAATTTTCGAAGTCGAATCTAGAGTGCCAGGACCATACAAAAGAGTGAAATTTTGATCCAGGTAAGTCGATATGCATATATATAGGTCTTTTATGATTGGTCCCAGTCTAAATAAGCCAAAAATGATCATAATTTGACATTTTTTGATAAAATACAAATTTTTTGAAAATTTTCGATGTCGAATCTAGAGTGCCAGGACTATACAAAAGAGTGAAATTTTGATCCAGGTAAGTCGATATGCATATATATAGGTCTTTTATGATTGGTCCCAGTCTAAATAAGCCAAAAATGATCATAATTTGACATTTTTTGATAAAATACAAATTTTTTGAAAATTTTCGATGTCGAATCTAGAGTGCCAGGACTATACAAAAGAGTGAAATTTTGATCCAGGTAAGTCGATATGCATATATATAGGTCTTTTATGATTGGTCCCAGTCTAAATAAGCCAAAAATGATCATAATTGGACATTTTTTGATAAAATACAAATTTTTTGAAAATTTTCGAAGTCGTATCTAGAGTGCCAGGACTATACAAAAGAGTGAAATTTTGATCCAGGTAAGTCGATATGCATATATATAGGTCTTTTATGATTGGTCCCAGTCTAAATAAGCCAAAAATGATCATAATTTGACATTTTTTGATAAAATACAAATTTTTTGAAAATTTTCGATGTCGAATCTAGAGTGCCAGGACTATTCAAAAGAGTAAAATTTTGATCCAGGTAAGTCGATATGCATATATATAGGTCTTTTATGATTGGTCCCAGTCTAAATAAGCCAAAAATGATCATAATTGGACATTTTTTGATAAAATACAAATTTTTTGAAAATTTTCGATGTCGAATCTAGAGTGCCAGGACTATACAAAAGAGTGAAATTTTGATCCAGGTAAGTCGATATGCATATATATAGGTCTTTTATGATTGGTCCCAGTCTAAATAAGCCAAAAATGATCATAATTTGACATTTTTTGATAAAATACAAATTTTTTGAAAATTTTCGAAGTCGAATCTAGAGTGCCAGGACTATACAAAAGAGTGAAATTTTGATCCAGGTAAGTCGATATGCATATATATAGGTCTTTTATGATTGGTCCCAGTCTAAATAAGCCAAAAATGATCATAATTTGACATTTTTTGATAAAATACAAATTTTTTGAAAATTTTCGATGTCGAATCTAGAGTGCCAGGACTATACAAAAGAGTGAAATTTTGATCCAGGTAAGTCGATATGCATATATATAGGTCTTTTATGATTGGTCCTAGTCTAAATAAGCCAAAAATGATCATAATTTGACATTTTTTGATAAAATACAAATTTTTTGAAAATTTTCGATGTCGAATCTAGAGTGCCAGGACTATACAAAAGAGTGAAATTTTGATCCAGGTAAGTCGATATGCATATATATAGGTCTTTTATGATTGGTCCCAGTCTAAATAAGCCAAAAATGATCATAATTTGACATTTTTTGATAAAATACAAATTTTTTGAAAATTTTCGAAGTCGAATCTAGAGTGCCAGGACTATACAAAAGAGTGAAATTTTGATCCAGGTAAGTCGATATGCATATATATAGGTCTTTTATGATTGGTCCCAGTCTAAATAAGCCAAAAATGATCATAATTTGACATTTTTTGATAAAATACAAATTTTTTGAAAATTTTTGATGTCGAATCTAGAGTGCCAGGACTATTCAAAAGAGTAAAATTTTGATCCAGGTAAGTCGATATGCATATATATAGGTCTTTTATGATTGGTCCCAGTCTAAATAAGCCAAAAATGATCATAATTGGACATTTTTTGATAAAATACAAATTTTTTGAAAATTTTCGATGTCGAATCTAGAGTGCCAGGACTATACAAAAGAGTGAAATTTTGATCCAGGTAAGTCGATATGCATATATATAGGTCTTTTATGATTGGTCCCAGTCTAAATAAGCCAAAAATGATCATAATTTGACATTTTTTGATAAAATACAAATTTTTTGAAAATTTTCGAAGTCGAATCTAGAGTGCCAGGACTATACAAAAGAGTGAAATTTTGATCCAGGTAAGTCGATATGCATATATATAGGTCTTTTATGATTGGTCCAAGTCTAAATAAGCCAAAAATGATCATAATTTGACATTTTTTGATAAAATACAAATTTTTTGAAAATTTTCGATGTCGAATCTAGAGTGCCAGGACTATACAAAAGAGTGAAATTTTGATCCAGGTAAGTCGATATGCATATATATAGGTCTTTTATGATCGGTCCCAGTCTAAATAAGCCAAAAATGATCATAATTTGACATTTTTGATAAAAAACAAATTTTTTGAAAATTTTCGATGTCGAATCTAGAGTGCCAGGACTATACAAAAGAGTGAAATTTTGATCCAGGTAAGTCGATATGCATATATATAGGTCTTTTATGATTGGTCCCAGTCTAAATAAGCCAAAAATGATCATAATTTGACATTTTTTGATAAAATACAAATTTTTTGAAAATTTTCGATGTCGAATCTAGAGTGCCAGGACTATACAAAAGAGTGAAATTTTGATCCAGGTAAGTCGATATGCATATATATAGGTCTTTTATGATTGGTCCCAGTCTAAATAAGCCAAAAATGATCATAATTTGACATTTTTTGATAAAATACAAATTTTTTGAAAATTTTCGATGTCGAATCTAGAGTGCCAGGACTATACAAAAGAGTGAAATTTTGATCCAGGTAAGTCGATATGCATATATATAGGTCTTTTATGATTGGTCCCAGTCTAAATAAGCCAAAAATGATCATAATTTGACATTTTTGATAAAATACAAATTTTTTGAAAATTTTCGATGTCGAATCTAGAGTGCCAGGACTATACAAAAGAGTGAAATTTTGATCCAGGTAAGTCGATATGCATATATATAGGTCTTTTATGATTGGTCCCAGTCTAAATAAGCCAAAAATGATAATAATTTGACATTTTTTGATAAAATACAAATTTTTTGAAAATTTTCGAAGTCGAATCTAGAGTGCCAGGACTATACAAAAGAGTGAAATTTTGATCCAGGTAAGTCGATATGCATATATATAGGTCTTTTATGATTGGTCCCAGTCTAAATAAGCCAAAAATGATCATAATTTGACATTTTTTGATAAAATACAAATTTTTTGAAAATTTTCGATGTCGAATCTAGAGTGCCAGGACTATACAAAAGAGTGAAATTTTGATCCAGGTAAGTCGATATGCATATATATAGGTCTTTTATGATTGGTCCCAGTCTAAATAAGCCAAAAATGATCATAATTTGACATTTTTTGATAAAATACAAATTTTTTGAAAATTTTCGATGTCGAATCTAGAGTGCCAGGACTATACAAAAGAGTGAAATTTTGATCCAGGTAAGTCGATATGCATATATATAGGTCTTTTATGATTGGTCCCAGTCTAAATAAGCCAAAAATGATCATAATTTGACATTTTTTGATAAAATACAAATTTTTTGAAAATTTTCGAAGTCGAATCTAGAGTGCCAGGACTATACAAAAGAGTGAAATTTTGATCCAGGTAAGTCGATATGCATATATATAGGTCTTTTATGATTGGTCCCAGTCTAAATAAGCCAAAAATGATCATAATTTGACATTTTTTGATAAAATACAAATTTTTTGAAAATTTTCGATGTCGAATCTAGAGTGCCAGGACTATTCAAAAGAGTAAAATTTTGATCCAGGTAAGTCGATATGCATATATATAGGTCTTTTATGATTGGTCCCAGTCTAAATAAGCCAAAAATGATCATAATTGGACATTTTTTGATAAAATACAAATTTTTTGAAAATTTTCGAAGTCGAATCTAGAGTGCCAGGACTATACAAAAGAGTGAAATTTTGATCCAGGTAAGTCGATATGCATATATATATAGGTCTTTTATGATTGGTCCCAGTCTAAATAAGCCAAAAATGATCATAATTTGACATTTTTTGATAAAATACAAATTTTTTGAAAATTTTCGATGTCGAATCTAGAGTGGCAGGACTATACAAAAGAGTGAAATTTTGATCCAGGTAAGTCGATATGCATATATATAGGTCTTTTATGATTGGTCCCAGTCTAAATAAGCCAAAAATGATCATAATTTGACATTTTTTGATAAAATACAAATTTTTTGAAAATTTTCGATGTCGAATCTAGAGTGCCAGGACTATACAAAAGAGTGAAATTTTGATCCAGGTAAGTCGATATGCATATATATAGGTCTTTTATGATTGGTCCCAGTCTAAATAAGCCAAAAATGATCATAATTTGACATTTTTTGATAAAATACAAATTTTTTGAAAATTTTCGATGTCGAATCTAGAGTGCCAGGACTATACAAAAGAGTGAAATTTTGATCCAGGTAAGTCGATATGCATATATATAGGTCTTTTATGATTGGTCCCAGTCTAAATAAGCCAAAAATGATCATAATTTGACATTTTTTGATAAAATACAAATTTTTTGAAAATTTTCGATGTCGAATCTAGAGTGCCAGGACTATACAAAACAGTGAAATTTTGATCCAGGTAAGTCGATATGCATATATATAGGTCTTTTATGATTTGTCCCAGTCTAAATAAGCCAAAAATGATCATAATTTGACATTTTTTGATAAAATACAAATTTTTTGAAAATTTTCGATGTCGAATCTAGAGTGCTAGGACTATACAAAAGAGTGAAATTTTGATCCAGGTAAGTCGATATGCATATATATAGGTCTTTTATGATTGGTCCCAGTCTAAATAAGCCAAAAAATATCATAATTTGACATTTTTTGATAAAATACAAATTTTTTGAAAATTTTCGATGTCGAATCTAGAGTGCCAGGACTATACAAAAGAGTGAAATTTTGATCCAGGTAAGTCGATATGCATATATATAGGTCTTTTATGATTGGTCCCAGTCTAAATAAGCCAAAAATGATCATAATTTGACATTTTTTGATAAAATACAAATTTTTTGAAAATTTTCGATGTCGAATCTAGAGTGCCAGGACTATACAAAAGAGTGAAATTTTGATCCAGGTAAGTCGATATGCATATATATAGGTCTTTTATGATGATCCAGGTAAGTCGATATGCATATATATAGGTCTTTTATGATTGGTCCCAGTCTAAATAAGCCAAAAATGATCATAATTTGACATTTTTTGATAAAATACAAATTTTTTGAAAATTTTCGATGTCGAATCTAGAGTGCCAGGACTATACAAAAGAGTGAAATTTTGATCCAGGTAAGTCGATATGCATATATATAGGTCTTTTATGATTGGTCCCAGTCTAAATAAGCCAAAAATGATCATAATTTGACATTTTTTGATAAAATACAAATTTTTTGAAAATTTTCGATGTCGAATCTAGAGTGCCAGGACTATACAAAAGAGTGAAATTTTGATCCAGGTAAGTCGATATGCATATATATAGGTCTTTTATGATAGGTCCCAGTCTAAATAAGCCAAAAATGATCATAATTTGACATTTTTTGATAAAATAAAAATTTTTTGAAAATTTACGATGTCGAATCTAGAGTGCCAGGACTATACAAAACAGTGAAATTTTGATCCAGGTAAGTCGATATGCATATATATAGGTCTCTTATGATTGGTCCCAGTCTAAATAAGCCAAAAATGATCATAATTTGACATTTTTTGATAAAATACAAATTTTTTGAAAATTTTCGAAGTCGAATCTAGAGTGCCAGGACTATACAAAAGAGTGAAATTTTGATCCAGGTAAGTCGATATGCATATATATATAGGTCTTTTATGATTGGTCCCAGTCTAAATAAGCCAAAAATAATCATAATTTGACATTTTTTGATAAAATACAAATTTTTTGAAAATTTTCGATGTCGAATCTAGAGTGGCAGGACTATACAAAAGAGTGAAATTTTGATCCAGGTAAGTCGATATGCATATATATAGGTCTTTTATGATTGGTCCCAGTCTAAATAAGCCAAAAATGATCATAATTTGACATTTTTTGATAAAATACAAATTTGTGATGTCGAATCTAGAGTGCCAGGACTATACAAAAGAGTGAAATTTTGATCCAGGTAAGTCGATATGCATATATATAGGTCTTTTATGATTGGTCCCAGTCTAAATAAGCCAAAAATGATCATAATTTGACATTTTTGATAAAATACAAATTTTTTGAAAATTTTCGATGTCGAATCTAGAGTGCCAGGACTATACAAAAGAGTGAAATTTTGATCCAGGTAAGTCGATATGCATATATATAGGTCTTTTATGATTGTTCCCAGTCTAAATAAGCCAAAAATGATCATAATTTGACATTTTTTGATAAAATACAAATTTTTTGAAAATTTTCGATGTCGAATCTAGAGTGCCAGGACTATTCAAAAGAGTAAAATTTTGATCCAGGTAAGTCGATATGCATATATATAGGTCTTTTATGATTTGTCCCAGTCTAAATAAGCCAAAAATGATCATAATTTGACATTTTTTGATAAAATACAAATTTTTTGAAAATTTTCGATGTCGAATCTAGAGTGCCAGGACTATACAAAAGAGTGAAATTTTGATCCAGGTAAGTCGATATGCATATATATAGGTCTTTTATGATTGGTCCCAGTCTAAATAAGCCAAAAATGATCATAATTTGACATTTTTTGATAAAATACAAATTTTTTGAAAATTTTCGATGTCGAATCTAGAGTGCCAGGACTATACAAAAGAGTGAAATTTTGATCCAGGTAAGTCGATATGCATATATATAGGTCTTTTATGATTGGTCCCAGTCTAAATAAGCCAAAAATGATCATAATTTGACATTTTTTTATAAAATACAAATTTTTTGAAAATTTTCGATGTCGAATCTAGAGTGCCAGGACTATACAAAAGAGTGAAATTTTGATCCAGGTAAGTCGATATGCATATATATAGGTCTTTTATGATTGGTCCCAGTCTAAATAAGCCAAAAATGATCATAATTTGACATTTTTTGATAAAATACAAATTTTTTGAAAATTTTCGATGTCGAATCTAGAGTGCCAGGACTATACAAAAGAGTGAAATTTTGATCCAGGTAAGTCGATATGCATATATATAGGTCTTTTATGATTTGTCCCAGTCTAAATAAGCCAAAAATGATCATAATTTGACATTTTTTGATAAAATACAAATTTTTTGAAAATTTTCGATGTCGAATCTAGAGTGCCAGGACTATACAAAAGAGTGAAATTTTGATCCAGGTAAGTCGATATGCATATATATAGGTCTTTTATGATTGGTCCCAGTCTAAATAAGCCAAAAATGATCATAATTTGACATTTTTGATAAAATACAAATTTTTTGAAAATTTTCGATGTCGAATCTAGAGTGCCAGGACTATACAAAAGAGTGAAATTTTGATCCAGGTAAGTCGATATGCATATATATAGGTCTTTTATGATTGGTCCCAGTCTAAATAAGCCAAAAATGATCATAATTTGACATTTTTTGATAAAATACAAATTTTTTGAAAATTTTCGATGTCGAATCTAGAGTGCCAGGACTATTCAAAAGAGTAAAATTTTGATCCAGGTAAGTCGATATGCATATATATAGGTCTTTTATGATTGGTCCCAGTCTAAATAAGCCAAAAATGATCATAATTTGACATTTTTTGATAAAATACAAATTTTTTGAAAATTTTCGATGTCGAATCTAGAGTGCCAGGACTATACAAAAGAGTGAAATTTTGATCCAGGTAAGTCGATATGCATATATATAGGTCTTTTATGATTGGTCTCAGTCTAAATAAGCCAAAAATGATCATAATTTGACATTTTTTGATAAAATACAAATTTTTTGAAAATTTTCGATGTCGAATCTAGAGTGCCAGGACTATACAAAAGAGTGAAATTTTGATCCAGGTAAGTCGATATGCATATATATAGGTCTTTTATGATTGGTCCCAGTCTAAATAAGCCAAAAATGATCATAATTTGACATTTTTTGATAAAATACAAATTTTTTGAAAATTTTCGATGTCGAATCTAGAGTGCCAGGACTATACAAAAGAGTGAAATTTTGATCCAGGTAAGTCGATATGCATATATATAGGTCTTTTATGATTGGTCCCAGTCTAAATAAGCCAAAAATGATCATAATTGGACATTTTTTGATAAAATACAAATTTTTTGAAAATTTTCGATGTCGAATCTAGAGTGCCAGGACTATACAAAAGAGTGAAATTTTGATCCAGGTAAGTCGATATGCATATATATAGGTCTTTTATGATTGGTCCCAGTCTAAATAAGCCAAAAATGATCATAATTGGACATTTTTTGATAAAATACAAATTTTTTGAAAATTTTCGATGTCGAATCTAGAGTGCCAGGACTATACAAAAGAGTGAAATTTTGATCCAGGTAAGTCGATATGCATATATATAGGTCTTTTATGATTGGTCCCAGTCTAAATAAGCCAAAAATGATCATAATTTGACATTATTTGATAAAATACAAATTTTTTGAAAATTTTCGATGTCGAATCTAGAGTGCCAGGACTATACAAAAGAGTGAAATTTTGATCCAGGTAAGTCGATATGCATATATATAGGTCTTTTATGATTGTTCCCAGTCTAAATAAGCCAAAAATGATCATAATTTGACATTTTTGATAAAATACAAATTTTTTGAAAATTTTCGATGTCGAATCTAGAGTGCCAGGACTATACAAAAGAGTGAAATTTTGATCCAGGTAAGTCGATATGCATATATATAGGTCTTTTATGATTGGTCCCAGTCTAAATAAGCCAAAAATGATCATAATTTGACATTTTTTGATAAAATACAAATTTTTTGAAAATTTTCGATGTCGAATCTAGAGTGCCAGGACTATACAAAAGAGTGAAATTTTGATCCAGGTAAGTCGATATGCATATATATAGGTCTTTTATGATTGGTCCCAGTCTAAATAAGCCAAAAATGATCATAATTTGACATTTTTTGATAAAATACAAATTTTTTGAAAATTTTCGATGTCGAATCTAGAGTGCCAGGACTATACAAAAGAGTGAAATTTTGATCCAAGTAAGTCGATATGCATATATATAGGTCTTTTATGATTGGTCCCAGTCTAAATAAGCCAAAAATGATCATAATTTGACATTTTTTGATAAAATACAAATTTTTTGAAAATTTTCGATGTCGAATCTAGAGTGCCAGGACTATACAAAAGAGTGAAATTTTGATCCAGGTAAGTCGATATGCATATATATAGGTCTTTTATGATTGGTCCCAGTCTAAATAAGCCAAAAATGATCATAATTTGACATTTTTTGATAAAATACAAATTTTTTGAAAATTTTCGATGTCGAATCTAGAGTGCCAGGACTATACAAAAGAGTGAAATTTTGATCCAGGTAAGTCGATATGCATATATATAGGTCTTTTATGATTGGTCCCAGTCTAAATAAGCCAAAAATGATCATAATTTGACATTTTTTGATAAAATACAAATTTTTTGAAAATTTTCGATGTCGAATCTAGAGTGCCAGGACTATACAAAAGAGTGAAATTTTGATCCAGGTAAGTCGATATGCATATATATAGGTCTTTTATGATTGGTCCCAGTCTGAATAAGCCAAAAATGATCATAATTTGACATTTTTTGATAAAATACAAATTTTTTGAAAATTTTCGATGTCGAATCTAGAGTGCCAGGACTATACAAAAGAGTGAAATTTTGATCCAGGTAAGTCGATATGCATATATATAGGTCTTTTATGATTGGTCCCAGTCTAAATAAGCCAAAAATGATCATAATTTGACATTTTTGATAAAATACAAATTTTTTGAAAATTTTCGATGTCGAATCTAGAGTGCCAGGACTATACAAAAGAGTGAAATTTTGATCCAGGTAAGTCGATATGCATATATATAGGTCTTTTATGATTGGTCCCAGTCTAAATAAGCCAAAAATGATCATAATTTGACATTTTTTGATAAAATACAAATTTTTTGAAAATTTTCGATGTCGAATCTAGAGTGCCAGGACTATACAAAAGAGTGAAATTTTGATCCAGGTAAGTCGATATGCATATATATAGGTCTTTTATGATTGGTCCCAGTCTAAATAAGCCAAAAATGATCATAATTTGACATTTTTTGATAAAATACAAATTTTTTGAAAATTTTCGATGTCGAATCTAGAGTGCCAGGACTATACAAAAGAGTGAAATTTTGATCCAAGTAAGTCGATATGCATATATATAGGTCTTTTATGATTGGTCCCAGTCTAAATAAGCCAAAAATGATCATAATTTGACATTTTTTGATAAAATACAAATTTTTTGAAAATTTTCGATGTCGAATCTAGAGTGCCAGGACTATACAAAAGAGTGAAATTTTGATCCAGGTAAGTCGATATGCATATATATAGGTCTTTTATGATTGGTCCCAGTCTAAATAAGCCAAAAATGATCATAATTTGACATTTTTTGATAAAATACAAATTTTTTGAAAATTTTCGATGTCGAATCTAGAGTGCCAGGACTATACAAAAGAGTGAAATTTTGATCCAGGTAAGTCGATATGCATATATATAGGTCTTTTATGATTGGTCCCAGTCTAAATAAGCCAAAAATGATCATAATTGGACATTTTTGATAAAATACAAATTTTTTGAAAATTTTCGATGTCGAATCTAGAGTGCCAGGACTATACAAAAGAGTGAAATTTTGATCCAGGTAAGTCGATATGCATATATATAGGTCTTTTATGATTGGTCCCAGTCTAAATAAGCCAAAAATGATCATAATTTGACATTTTTTGATAAAATACAAATTTTTTGAAAATTTTCGATGTCGAATCTAGAGTGCCAGGACTATACAAAAGAGTGAAATTTTGATCCAGGTAAGTCGATATGCATATATATAGGTCTTTTATGATTGGTCCCAGTCTAAATAAGCCAAAAATGATCATAATTTGACATTTTTTGATAAAATACAAATTTTTTGAAAATTTTCGAAGTCGAATCTAGAGTGCCAGGACTATACAAAAGAGTGAAATTTTGATCCAGGTAAGTCGATATGCATATATATAGGTCTTTTATGATTGGTCCCAGTCTAAATAACCCAAAAATGATCATAATTTGACATTTTTTGATAAAATACAAATTTTTTGAAAATTTTCGATGTCGAATCTAGAGTGCCAGGACTATACAAAAGAGTGAAATTTTGATCCAGGTAAGTCGATATGCATATATATAGGTCTTTTATGATTGGTCCCAGTCTAAATAAGCCAAAAATGATCATAATTTGACATTTTTTGATAAAATACAAATTTTTTGAAAATTTTCGATGTCGAATCTAGAGTGCCAGGACTATACAAAAGAGTGAAATTTTGATCCAGGTAAGTCGATATGCATATATATAGGTCTTTTATGATTGGTCCCAGTCTAAATAAGCCAAAAATGATCATAATTTGACATTTTTTGATAAAATACAAATTTTTTGAAAATTTTCGATGTCGAATCTAGAGTGCCAGGACTATACAAAAGAGTGAAATTTTGATCCAGGTAAGTCGATATGCATATATATAGGTCTTTTATGATTGGTCCCAGTCTAAATAAGCCAAAAATGATCATAATTTGACATTTTTTGATAAAATACAAATTTTTTGAAAATTTTCGATGTCGAATCTAGAGTGCCAGGACTATACAAAAGAGTGAAATTTTGATCCAGGTAAGTCGATATGCATATATATAGGTCTTTTATGATTGGTCCCAGTCTAAATAAGCCAAAAATGATCATAATTGGACATTTTTGATAAAATACAAATTTTTTGAAAATTTTCGATGTCGAATCTAGAGTGCCAGGACTATACAAAAGAGTGAAATTTTGATCCAGGTAAGTCGATATGCATATATATAGGTCTTTTATGATTGGTCCCAGTCTAAATAAGCCAAAAATGATCATAATTTGACATTTTTTGATAAAATACAAATTTTTGGAAAATTTTCGATGTCGAATCTAGAGTGCCAGGACTATACAAAAGAGTGAAATTTTGATCCAGGTAAGTCGATATGCATATATATAGGTCTTTTATGATTGGTCCCAGTCTAAATAAGCCAAAAATGATCATAATTTGACATTTTTTGATAAAATACAAATTTTTTGAAAATTTTCGAAGTCGAATCTAGAGTGCCAGGACTATACAAAAGAGTGAAATTTTGATCCAGGTAAGTCGATATGCATATATATAGGTTTTTTATGATTGGTCCCAGTCTAAATAACCCAAAAATGATCATAATTTGACATTTTTTGATAAAATACAAATTTTTTGAAAATTTTCGATGTCGAATCTAGAGTGCCAGGACTATACAAAAGAGTGAAATTTTGATCCAGGTAAGTCGATATGCATATATATAGGTCTTTTATGATTGGTCCCAGTCTAAATAAGCCAAAAATGATCATAATTTGACATTTTTTGATAAAATACAAATTTTTTGAAAATTTTCGATGTCGAATCTAGAGTGCCAGGACTATACAAAAGAGTGAAATTTTGATCCAGGTAAGTCGATATGCATATATATAGGTCTTTTATGATTGGTCCCAGTCTAAATAAGCCAAAAATGATCATAATTTGACATTTTTTGATAAAATACAAATTTTTTGAAAATTTTCGATGTCGAATCTAGAGTGCCAGGACTATACAAAAGAGTGAAATTTTGATCCATGTAAGTCGATATGCATATATATAGGTCTTTTATGATTGGTCCCAGTCTAAATAAGCCAAAAATGATCATAATTTGACATTTTTTGATAAAATACAAATTATTTGAAAATTTTCGATGTCGAATCTAGAGTGCCAGGACTATACAAAAGAGTGAAATTTTGATCCAGGTAAGTCGATATGCATATATATAGGTCTTTTATGATTGGTCCCAGTCTAAATAAGCCAAAAATGATCATAATTTGACATTTTTTGATAAAATACAAATTTTTTGAAAATTTTCGATGTCGTATCTAGAGTGCCAGGACTATACAAAAGAGTGAAATTTTGATCCAGGTAAGTCGATATGCATATATATAGGTCTTTTATGATTGGTCCCAGTCTAAATAAGCCAAAAATGATCATAATTTGACATTTTTTGATAAAATACAAATTTTTTGAAAATTTTCGAAGTCGAATCTAGAGTGCCAGGACTATACAAAAGAGTGAAATTTTGATCCAGGTAAGTCGATATGCATATATATAGGTCTTTTATGATTGGTCCCAGTCTAAATAAGCCAAAAATGATCATAATTTGACATTTTTTGATAAAATACAAATTTTTTGAAAATTTTCGATGTCGAATCTAGAGTGCCAGGACTATAAAAAAGAGTGAAATTTTGATCCAAGTAAGTCGATATGCATATATATAGGTCTTTTATGATTGGTCCCAGTCTAAATAAGCCAAAAATGATCATAATTTGACATTTTTTGATAAAATACAAATTTTTTTAAAATTTTCGATGTCGAATCTAGAGTGCCAGGACTATACAAAAGAGTGAAATTTTGATCCAAGTAAGTCGATATGCATATATATAGGTCTTTTATGATTGGTCCCAGTCTAAATAAGCCAAAAATGATCATAATTTGACATTTTTTGATAAAATACAAATTTTTTGAAAATTTTCGATGTCGAATCTAGAGTGCCAGGACTATACAAAAGAGTGAAATTTTGATCCAGGTAAGTCGATATGCATATATATAGGTCTTTTATGATTGGTCCCTGTTGTAAATAAAATGTATGAAGTAATATTTATTGCTGACTCAAATGCATAATTAGTATATAAATTGTTAATTAATAAATAATAAATATAGAAGTAATTTTATACCGCTAAGTAATGTGATCTATTTATTTATCTGCCCAAATAAAATCTGCAACATGGTAGCAGACCGTAGTTTTGGGCATTAATTAAAAGATTGGAAAATTCAATTTATATTTCTGTGTGAAAAATATAAATGGTATGCGGTCAATACTAGGAAAGAAACTATATTCTTCGTGATTAATATATTTTTATTCTACGTTTGTATTCTGTGTGAATACAAAAATATTTTTGAAAAAAAATTTTATATTCTGTGTGAATGTAAAAACATTTTTGGAAAACTTATATTCTGTGTGAATATAACGTTTGTGGAAAATTATATTCTTTGTGAATATTTTATACCTGGAAATCGACTTCAAAATCACTTCAAAATGTCAAAAGATTTTGATATACAAAAATTGAAAGGAAGTGAGAATTATCACACTTGGTCGTTTGCAATTAAAAATGTGATTGCGTACAAAGGCTTGTCAGGTTGTATAAGCAATCCGGTAACGGAAACGAAGACTGACAAATTAGAAAGCTGTAAAGCGTTATTATCACTAAGTGTCGAAACATGGATATACGCACATATCGAGGCCTGTGATTCAGCATTGGGTATTTGGACAGCATTAAAACAACTATACGAGGATAAGGGTTTATCACGTAAAATTGGTCTATTAAGGAACCTAATATCCACAAGGCTAGAAGACAGTGACAGTATGCAGTCGTACATCGATGAAATAATATCCTGCTCGAACAAGTTGAGAGGAATTGGTTTTAACATTACAGACGAATGGCTTGGTGCAATATTGCTAGCAGGTTTGAGTGACCAATTTAAGCCATTCATCATGGGAATTGAGGCATCAGGGAACCAAATAACTTCGGATCAGATAATTTCGAAGTTAATTGATGCCCAAGAAAATAAAAATGGTAATAATGAAGTATTTTTTTCGAAAAATACCAACAAAAAATTCCAAAAGAAGCAGCCTAAAAAGAAATGTTACAACTGTGGCTCCAATAAACATTTAAGTCCTAAATGCGACAAGCCCAAAAGGGAACCAAGAAGAGAGTCTGGAAATTCGAAACATTCATTTTATGCCATGATGTGTGAAAATAAACATTCGTTTGACTGGTATATAGATTCAGGTGCGTCATGTCATATGACACCTAATGAAAGGATGTTAAACGATCTGAAACCGGCGAACGTGAAACACATTACAAGCGCAAATAATTCGAAAATGCAAGTAGAGAACATGGGCAATGCGGTAATTAACGTGAAGCAAAATGAAATCGAGGTAAAAGAAGTTTTACACGTGCCTACATTGTGTGCAAACTTACTATCGGTTTACAAAATCGTTCAAAATGGCAATACTGTCATTTTTAATAAGGATGGTTGCTTAATTAAAAACAAAAACGATGTCACAATTTTTAATTGCAAGCCTGAAAATGGTGTTTATAAAATTCATGCAATAAATAATATAGACACATGTTTGCTTAGTCAGCAAAATCAACCAGCTATGATGTTACATAGGAAACTAGGTCACATAAGTTTTCAAAATTTAAAAAAAATGCGTAGTGCTGTTATTGGTATCAATTTTTCTGATGACGATACGGAAATAAAAAATTGTAACACCTGTGCATATGGAAAACAACGAAGAAATTCTTTTAAGGCCAGTAAAACGCAATCGAAGCAAATTTTGGAGTTGATTCATTCTGATGTAATTGGACCTATGGAAACTAAATCAATTGGTCATGCGAGATATATTTTAACGTTCATTGATGATTATTCGAAAAAGGTTTTCATTTACTTTTTAAAACACAAATCTGAAGTATTTGAAACTTTTGTACAATTTAAAAATCGTATAGAAAATCAAACAGATGAAAAAATTAAAATTTTAAGAACCGATAATGGAAAGGAATATTTTTCGACAGAATTTGATAAGTTTTGTAAAAATCATGGTATCCAACATCAGTCAACTCAAAGCTATACTCCGCAACAAAATGGAGTAGCAGAACGCATGAATAGGACGATTATTGAACGAGCCAAATGCTTGTTATTCGATGCAAATTTACCAAAGCAATATTGGGCAGAGGCTTCGAATATGGCGGCTTATTTAATAAATAGAAGCGTATGCTCATCCCACAATAAAACTCCAGATGAGATATTTTTTAGGAAAAAGGTAGATTTATCCCATTTAAAGCTATTTGGTTCAACCGTTATGGTTCACATACCTAAGGAACGGAGGAAGAAATGGGACAAAAAATCAAGTGAAATGGTATTCGTTGGCTATGACGATGATACGAAAGGTTTTCGATGTATCGACAAGGTGTCTAAAAAGTTGACCATAAGTAGAGACGTTATTTTTCTTCATGATACACACCAAAAAACGATTAAAAAAAGTGGTAAACCGGATAAAAATGGCACATTAGAGATAAATGTTGACGATGATGAACCGTTTGATGATCGAAAAAACGAAATTGATCAAATAGATGAATCATCGCTTGATTCCATTTCTAATGCGTCGGAAAATGACGTAAATGATCCGGATTATGAACCGGAAGTGGAGGATATTACAAATGAATTTGAAAGAATAAATGAAAATGCACGATCGGAAATTACGACACGGTCAAAGACAAAATCAGTGCATCCGTACGATTTCAATTTTGGTTTGTTTGTAGAACCAAAAAACATAAATGAGACCAAAAACTGCAATGAAGCAGATGAATGGCAACAAGCTATGCTTGATGAATTAAGCTCTCATAAGGTAAATAATTCATGGAAGTTAGTGGACCTTCCAAAAGGTAAAAACGCGATCAAATCAAAATGGATTTTTAAAATCAAGCGTGACGAAAATGGTAATGTTGCAAGATATAAGGCGCGTTTAGTGGCTAAGGGCTGTAGTCAAAAGTATGGCATAGACTACGATGAAACCTATTCGCCTGTGGTTCGATACAATTCAATTAGATTTTTGATGGCATTCGCAGTAAAGAAAGGGTTAAAAATACATCAAATGGATATAGTTACAGCATTTTTAAATGGTGATCTAAAAGAAGATATATATATGCTTCAACCGGATGGTTTCAATGACGGTTCCCAAAAGGTCTGTAAATTAAATCGAGCAATATATGGTTTAAAACAGGCGGGACGTCAGTGGAATATAAAGCTGGATGCCGCACTAAAAAAATTTGGATTAAAAAGATGCCAGACCGATCCATGTATTTATATTAATGCAAAATCGAATTTAATAATAGCTGTATACGTGGACGATTTTTTAATCTTTTATGATGATTCAAAAATTCTAAATGAATTAAAATTGTTTTTAAATAGATCTTTTCAAATGAAAGATCTTGGCATTGCAAAAAGCTGTCTTGGTATAAATATTCAGCAAAATAAAGATTCAATTGAGATTGATCAGAGTTCCTACATCCAAGAAATATTAATTCGATTTGGTATGGACAATTGTAAGCCAGTTGGTACTCCAAGTGACGTTAATCAGAAACTATCTAAAGATGATGTTAATGATAGTAATTCACTTGTGGGCAAGGTACCATATCAGGAAGCTGTCGGTAGCCTCTTGTTTTTGACACAGACTACGAGACCGGATATTGCATTCGCTGTCAATAATGTTAGCCGCTTTAATTTAAATCATGCAAACATTCATTGGATGGCAGTGAAGAGAATATTTCGTTATCTCAAAGGCACAATCGACTTAAAGTTAAAATATACAAAAGGTGATAAAGAAAATATATATGTGTTTAGTGATGATAGTGATAGATTGGGCTTCAGAAATCGATTGCAGGCGATCCTGTTCCGGATTTGTAATCAAATCTTCAAATGCCGCAATCGCATGGTCCAGTAAACGTCAACCAATCGTTGCATTATCAAGTACCGAGGCTGAATATATAGCGATCTCAGACGCATTACGGGAAACTATATGGATGAGGCAGCTTATGGGTGAAATTGAAAATACAATGATTGAACCGACTGTGTTATATTGCGACAACCAGAGCGCAATAAAGTTGGCATTAAATGATGGGTTTAGACCAAGAACTAAGCACATTGATCTAAGATACCATCATTTACGTGAAAAGGTTAATGATAAAACTATAGTCATTAAGTTTTTGCCTTCAAAAGAAATGTGCGCTGATTCGTTAACTAAAGGCGTCACCAAGGAAAAACATAATTACTGCAACATCAAATTGGGGTTATTATAAATTATTTACTGACATTGCAAATTTGTAGTAAATAAATTGGACAAATAATTTATAATTTTTAACACTTCACTTAGTTATATCAAAGCATAATTATGGGTACGACACAAAGTTCAGAAGAAAAGAAAACAGTGGACACCACTGGGAATGTTAATAATAATGTGGTGATTCAAGATGCAGTGGTGGTGCAGAATACTGAGATGCTAATCTGCTTATACATCATCTGTGCCGTTAACGTAATTGAGCTGTTGTACTGTATCTACAGGCAACATGTCAAGAAAATCAAGAAGAGGGCAGCAAAACATCCACCTGCGTAAGCTGACATCATGTCATCATATTTTGTGACATTATCGATAATTATTTGAATTATTTTCGTTTTGTTCACAAAATTATTATATACGTAATCATTGTTATATTATTTTAAATTTATGTTCTAATTATGGGTGCGTGTTGTAAATAAAATGTATGAAGTAATATTTATTGCTGACTCAAATGCATAATTAGTATATAAATTGTTAATTAATAAATAATAAATATAGAAGTAATTTTATACCGCTAAGTAATGTGATCTATTTATTTATCTGCCCAAATAAAATCTGCAACAGTCCCAGTCTAAATAAGCCAAAAATGATCATAATTGGACATTTTTTGATAAAATACAAATTTTTTGAAAATTTTCGATGTCGAATCTAGAGTGCCAGGACTATTCAAAAGAGTAAAATTTTGATCCAGGTAAGTCGATATGCATATATATAGGTCTTTTATGAATGGTCCCAGTCTAAATAAGCCAAAAATGATCATAATTTGACATTTTTTGATAAAATACAAATTTTTTGAAAATTTTCGATGTCGAATCTAGAGTGCCAGGACTATACAAAAGAGTGAAATTTTGATCCAGGTAAGTCGATATGCATATATATAGGTCTTTTATGATTGGTCCCAGTCTAAATAAGCCAAAAATGATCATAATTTGACATTTTTTGATAAAATACAAATTTTTTGAAAATTTTCGATGTCGAATCTAGAGTGCCAGGACTATACAAAAGAGTGAAATTTTGATCCAGGTAAGTCAATATGCATATATATAGGTCTTTTATGATTGGTCCCAGTCTAAATAAGCCAAAAATGATCATAATTTGACATTTTTTGATAAAATACAAATTTTTTGAAAATTTTCGATGTCGAATCTAGAGTGCCAGGACTATACAAAAGAGTGAAATTTTGATCCAGGTAAGTCGATATGCATATATATAGGTCTTTTATGATTGGTCCCAGTCTAAATAAGCCAAAAATGATCATAATTTGACATTTTTTGATAAAATACAAATTTTTTGAAAATTTTCGATGTCGAATCTAGAGTGCCAGGACTATACAAAAGAGTGAAATTTTGATCCAAGTAAGTCGATATGCATATATATAGGTCTTTTATGATTGGTCCCAGTCTAAATAAGCCAAAAATGATCATAATTTGACATTTTTTGATATAATACAAATTATTTGAAAATTTTCGATGTCGAATCTAGAGTGCCAGGACTATACAAAAGAGTGAAATTTTGATCCAAGTAAGTCGATATGCATATATATAGGTCTTTTATGATTGGTCCCAGTCTAAATAAGCCAAAAATGATCATAATTTGACATTTTTTGATAAAATACAAATTTTTTGAAAATTTTCGATGTCGAATCTAGAGTGCCAGGACTATACAAAAGAGTGAAATTTTGATCCAAGTAAGTCGATATGCATATATATAGGTCTTTTATGATTGGTCCCAGTCTAAATAAGCCAAAAATGATCATAATTTGACATTTTTTGATAAAATACAAATTTTTTGAAAATTTTCGATGTCGAATCTAGAGTGCCAGGACTATACAAAAGAGTGAATTTTGATCCAGGTAAGTCGATATGCATATATATAGGTCTTTTATGATTGGTCCCAGTCTAAATAAGCCAAAAATGATCATAATTTGACATTTTTTGATAAAATACAAATTTTTTGAAAATTTTCGAAGTCGAATCTAGAGTGCCAGGACTATACAAAAGAGTGAAATTTTGATCCAGGTAAGTCGATATGCATATATATAGGTCTTTTATGATTGGTCCCAGTCTAAATAAGCCAAAAATGATCATAATTTGACATTTTTTGATAAAATACAAATTTTTTGAAAATTTTCGATGTCGAATCTAGAGTGCCAGGACTATACAAAAGAGTGAAATTTTGATCCAGGTAAGTCGATATGCATATATATAGGTCTTTTATGATTGGTCCCAGTCTAAATAAGCCAAAAATGATCATAATTTGACATTTTTTGATAAAATACAAATTTTTTGAAAATTTTCGATGTCGAATCTAGAGTGCCAGGACTATACAAAAGAGTGAAATTTTGATCCAGGTAAGTCAATATGCATATATATAGGTCTTTTATGATTGGTCCCAGTCTAAATAAGCCAAAAATGATCATAATTTGACATTTTTTGATAAAATACAAATTTTTTGAAAATTTTCGATGTCGAATCTAGAGTGCCAGGACTATACAAAAGAGTGAAATTTTGATCCAGGTAAGTCGATATGCATATATATAGGTCTTTTATGATTGGTCCCAGTCTAAATAAGCCAAAAATGATCATAATTTGACATTTTTTGATAAAATACAAATTTTTTGAAAATTTTCGATGTCGAATCTAGAGTGCCAGGACTATACAAAAGAGTGAAATTTTGATCCAAGTAAGTCGATATGCATATATATAGGTCTTTTATGATTGGTCCCAGTCTAAATAAGTAAAAAATGATCATAATTTGACATGTTTTGATAAAATACAAATTTTTTGAAAATTTTCGATGTCGAATCTAGAGTGCCAGGACTATACAAAAGAGTGAAATTTTGATCCAAGTAAGTCGATATGCATATATATAGGTCTTTTATGATTGGTCCCAGTCTAAATAAGCCAAAAATGATCATAATTTGACATTTTTTGATAAAATACAAATTTTTTGAAAATTTTCGATGTCGAATCTAGAGTGCCAGGACTATACAAAAGAGTGAAATTTTGATCCAAGTAAGTCGATATGCATATATATAGGTCTTTTATGATTGGTCCCAGTCTAAATAAGCCAAAAATGATCATAATTTGACATTTTTTGATAAAATACAAATTTTTTGAAAATTTTCGATGTCGAATCTAGAGTGCCAGGACTATACAAAAGAGTGAAATTTTGATCCAGGTAAGTCGATATGCATATATATAGGTCTTTTATGATTGGTCCCAGTCTAAATAAGCCAAAAATGATCATAATTTGACATTTTTTGATAAAATACAAATTTTTTGAAAATTTTCGAAGTCGAATCTAGAGTGCCAGGACTATACAAAAGAGTGAAATTTTGATCCAGGTAAGTCGATATGCATATATATAGGTCTTTTATGATTGGTCCCAGTCTAAATAAGCCAAAAATGATCATAATTTGACATTTTTGATAAAATACAAATTTTTTGAAAATTTTCGATGTCGAATCTAGAGTGCCAGGACTATACAAAAGAGTGAAATTTTGATCCAGGTAAGTCGATATGCATATATATAGGTCTTTTATGATTGGTCCCAGTCTAAATAAGCCAAAAATGATCATAATTTGACATTTTTTGATAAAATACAAATTTTTTGAAAATTTTCGATGTCGAATCTAGAGTGCCAGGACTATACAAAAGAGTGAAATTTTGATCCAGGTAAGTTGATATGCATATATATAGGTCTTTTATGATTGGTCCCAGTCTAAATAAGCCAAAAATGATCATAATTGGACATTTTTTGATAAAATACAAATTTTTTGAAAATTTTCGATGTCGAATCTAGAGTGCCAGGACTATTCAAAAGAGTAAAATTTTGATCCAGGTAAGTCGATATGCATATATATAGGTCTTTTATGATTGGTCCCAGTCTAAATAAGCCAAAAATGATCATAATTTGACATTTTTTGATAAAATACAAATTTTTTGAAAATTTTCGATGTCGAATCTAGAGTGCCAGGACTATACAAAAGAGTGAAATTTTGATCCAGGTAAGTCGATATGCATATATATAGGTCTTTTATGATTGGTCCCAGTCTAAATAAGCCAAAAATGATCATAATTTGACATTTTTTGATAAAATACAAATTTTTTGAAAATTTTCGATGTCGAATCTAGAGTGCCAGGACTATACAAAAGAGTGAAATTTTGATCCAGGTAAGTCAATATGCATATATATAGGTCTTTTATGATTGGTCCCAGTCTAAATAAGCCAAAAATGATCATAATTTGACATTTTTTGATAAAATACAAATTTTTTGAAAATTTTCGATGTCGAATCTAGAGTGCCAGGACTATACAAAAGAGTGAAATTTTGATCCAGGTAAGTCGATATGCATATATATAGGTCTTTTATGATTGGTCCCAGTCTAAATAAGCCAAAAATGATCATAATTTGACATTTTTTGATAAAATACAAATTTTTTGAAAATTTTCGATGTCGAATCTAGAGTGCCAGGACTATACAAAAGAGTGAAATTTTGATCCAAGTAAGTCGATATGCATATATATAGGTCTTTTATGATTGGTCCCAGTATAAATAAGCCAAAAATGATCATATTTTGACATTTTTTGATAAAATACAAATTTTTTGAAAATTTTCGATGTCGAATCTAGAGTGCCAGGACTATACAAAAGAGTGAAATTTTGATCCAAGTAAGTCGATATGCATATATATAGGTCTTTTATGATTGGTCCCAGTCTAAATAAGCCAAAAATGATCATAATTTGACATTTTTTGATAAAATACAAATTTTTTGAAAATTTTCGATGTCGAATCTAGAGTGCCAGGACTATACAAAAGAGTGAAATTTTGATCCAGGTAAGTCGATATGCATATATATAGGTCTTTTATGATTGGTCCCAGTCTAAATAAGCCAAAAATGATCATAATTTGACATTTTTTGATAAAATACAAATTTTTTGAAAATTTTCGATGTCGAATCTAGAGTGCCAGGACTATACAAAAGAGTGAAATTTTGATCCAGGTAAGTCGATATGCATATATATAGGTCTTTTATGATTGGTCCCAGTCTAAATAAGCCAAAAATGATCATAATTTGACATTTTTTGATAAAATACAAATTTTTTGAAAATTTTCGATGTCGAATCTAGAGTGCCAGGACTATTCAAAAGAGTAAAATTTTGATCCAGGTAAGTCGATATGCATATATATAGGTCTTTTATGATTGGTCCCAGTCTAAATAAGCCAAAAATGATCATAATTTGACATTTTTTGATAAAATACAAATTTTTTGAAAATTTTCGATGTCGAATCTAGAGTGCCAGGACTATACAAAAGAGTGAAATTTTGATCCAGGTAAGTCGATATGCATATATATAGGTCTTTTATGATTGGTCCCAGTCTAAATAAGCCAAAAATGATCATAATTTGACATTTTTGATAAAATACAAATTTTTTGAAAATTTTCGATGTCGAATCTAGAGTGCCAGGACTATACAAAAGAGTGAAATTTTGATCCAGGTAAGTCGATATGCATATATATAGGTCTTTTATGATTGGTCCCAGTCTAAATAAGCCAAAAATGATCATAATTTGACATTTTTTGATAAAATACAAATTTTTTGAAAATTTTCGATGTCGAATCTAGAGTGCCAGGACTATACAAAAGAGTGAAATTTTGATCCAGGTAAGTCGATATACATATATATAGGTCTTTTATGATTGGTCCCAGTCTAAATAAGCCAAAAATGATCATAATTGGACATTTTTTTATAAAATACAAATTTTTTGAAAATTTTCGATGTCGAATCTAGAGTGCCAGGACTATTCAAAAGAGTAAAATTTTGATCCAGGTAAGTCGATATGCATATATATAGGTCTTTTATGATTGGTCCCAGTCTAAATAAGCCAAAAATGATCATAATTTGACATTTTTTGATAAAATACAAATTTTTTGAAAATTTTCGATGTCGAATCTAGATTGCCAGGACTATACAAAAGAGTGAAATTTTGATCCAAGTAAGTCGATATGCATATATATAGGTCTTTTATGATTGGTCCCAGTCTAAATAAGCCAAAAATGATCATAATTTGACATTTTTTGTTAAAATACAAATTTTTTGAAAATTTTCGATGTCGAATCTAGAGTGCCAGGACTATACAAAAGAGTGAAATTTTGATCCAAGTAAGTCGATATGCATATATATAGGTCTTTTATGATTGGTCCCAGTCTAAATAAGCCAAAAATGATCATAATTTGACATTTTTTGATAAAATACAAATTTTTTGAAAATTTTCGATGTCGAATCTAGAGTGCCAGGACTATACAAAAGAGTGAAATTTTGATCCAGGTAAGTCGATATGCATATATATAGGTCTTTTATGATTGGTCCCAGTCTAAATAAGCCAAAAATGATCATAATTTGACATTTTTTGATAAAATACAAATTTTTTGAAAATTTTCGATGTCGAATCTAGAGTGCCAGGACTATACAAAAGAGTGAAATTTTGATCCAGGTAAGTCGATATGCATATATATAGGTCTTTTATGATTGGTCCCAGTCTAAATAAGCCAAAAATGATCATAATTGGACATTTTTTGATAAAATACAAATTTTTTGAAAATTTTCGATGTCGAATCTAGAGTGCCAGGACTATTCAAAAGAGTAAAATTTTGATCCAGGTAAGTCGATATGCATATATATAGGTCTTTTATGATTGGTCCCAGTCTAAATAAGCCAAAAATGATCATAATTTGACATTTTTTGATAAAATACAAATTTTTTGAAAATTTTCGATGTCGAATCTAGAGTGCCAGGACTATACAAAAGAGTGAAATTTTGATCCAGGTAAGTCGATATGCATATATATAGGTCTTTTATGATTGGTCCCAGTCTAAATAAGCCAAAAATGATCATAATTTGACATTTTTTGATAAAATACAAATTTTTTGAAAATTTTCGATGTCGAATCTAGAGTGCCAGGACTATACAAAAGAGTGAAATTTTGATCCAGGTAAGTCAATATGCATATATATAGGTCTTTTATGATTGGTCCCAGTCTAAATAAGCCAAAAATGATCATAATTTGACATTTTTGATAAAATACAAATTTTTTGAAAATTTTCGATGTCGAATCTAGAGTGCCAGGACTATACAAAAGAGTGAAATTTTGATCCAGGTAAGTCGATATGCATATATATAGGTCTTTTATGATTGGTCCCAGTCTAAATAAGCCAAAAATGATCATAATTTGACATTTTTTGATAAAATACAAATTTTTTGAAAATTTTCGATGTCGAATCTAGAGTGCCAGGACTATACAAAAGAGTGAAATTTTGAGCCAAGTAAGTCGATATGCATATATATAGGTCTTTTATGATTGGTCCCAGTATAAATAAGCCAAAAATGATCATATTTTGACATTTTTTGATAAAATACAAATTTTTTGAAAATTTTCGATGTCGAATCTAGAGTGCCAGGACTATACAAAAGAGTGAAATTTTGATCCAAGTAAGTCGATATGCATATATATAGGTCTTTTATGATTGGTCCCAGTCTAAATAAGCCAAAAATGATCATAATTTGACATTTTTTGATAAAATACAAATTTTTTGAAAATTTTCGATGTCGAATCTAGAGTGCCAGGACTATACAAAAGAGTGAAATTTTGATCCAAGTAAGTCGATATGCATATATATAGGTCTTTTATGATTGGTCCCAGTCTAAATAAGCCAAAAATGATCATAATTTGACATTTTTTGATAAAATACAAATTTTTTGAAAATTTTCGATGTCGAATCTAGAGTGCCAGGACTATACAAAAGAGTGAAATTTTGATCCAGGTAAGTCGATATGCATATATATAGGTCTTTTATGATTGGTCCCAGTCTAAATAAGCCAAAAATGATCATAATTTGACATTTTTTGATAAAATACAAATTTTTTGAAAATTTTCGATGTCGAATCTAGAGTGCCAGGACTATACAAAAGAGTGAAATTTTGATCCAGGTAAGTCGATATGCATATATATAGGTCTTTTATGATTGGTCCCAGTCTAAATAAGCCAAAAATGATCATAATTTGACATTTTTTGATAAAATACAAATTTTTTGAAAATTTTCGATGTCGAATCTAGAGTGCCAGGACTGTACAAAAGAGTGAAATTTTGATCCAGGTAAGTCGATATGCATATATATAGGTCTTTTATGATTGGTCCCAGTCTAAATAAGCCAAAAATGATCATAATTTGACATTTTTTGATAAAATACAAATTTTTTGAAAATTTTCGATGTCGAATCTAGAGTGCCAGGACTATACAAAAGAGTGAAATTTTGATCCAGGTAAGTCGATATGCATATATATAGGTCTTTTATGATTGGTCCCAGTCTAAATAAGCCAAAAATGATCATAATTTGACATTTTTTGATAAAATACAAATTTTTTGAAAATTTTCGATGTCGAATCTAGAGTGCCAGGACTATACAAAAGAGTGAAATTTTGATCCAGGTAAGTCGATATGCATATATATAGGTCTTTTATGATTGGTCCCAGTCTAAATAAGCCAAAAATGATCATAATTGGACATTTTTTGATAAAATACAAATTTTTTGAAAATTTTCGATGTCGAATCTAGAGTGCCAGGACTATACAAAAGAGTGAAATTTTGATCCAGGTAAGTCGATATGCATATATATAGGTCTTTTATGATTGGTCCCAGTCTAAATAAGCCAAAAATGATCATAATTTGACATTTTTTGATAAAATACAAATTTTTTTAAAATTTTCGATGTCGAATCTAGAGTGCCAGGACTATACAAAAGAGTGAAATTTTGATCCAGGTAAGTCGATATGCATATATATAGGTCTTTTATGATTGGTCCCAGTCTAAATAAGCCAAAAATGATCATAATTTGACATTTTTGATAAAATACAAATTTTTTGAAAATTTTCGATGTCGAATCTAGAGTGCCAGGACTATACAAAAGAGTGAAATTTTTATCCAGGTAAGTCGATATGCATATATATAGGTCTTTTATGATTGGTCCCAGTCTAAATAAGCCAAAAATGATCATAATTTGACATTTTTTGATAAAATACAAATTTTTTGAAAATTTTCGATGTCGAATCTAGAGTGCCAGGACTATACAAAAGAGTGAAATTTTGATCCAGGTAAGTCGATATGCATATATATAGGTCTTTTATGACTGGTCCCAGTCTAAATAAGCCAAAAATGATCATAATTTGACATTTTTTGATAAAATACAAATTTTTTGAAAATTTTCGATGTCGAATCTAGAGTGCCAGGACTATACAAAAGAGTGAAATTTTGATCCAAGTAAGTCGATATGCATATATATAGGTCTTTTATGATTGGTCCCAGTCTAAATAAGCCAAAAATGATCATAATTTGACATTTTTTGATAAAATACAAATTTTTTGAAAATTTTCGATGTCGAATCTAGAGTGCCAGGACTATACAAAAGAGTGAAATTTTGATCCAGGTAAGTCGATATGCATATATATAGGTCTTTTATGATTGGTCCCAGTCTAAATAAGCCAAAAATGATCATAATTTGACATTTTTTGATAAAATACAAATTTTTTGAAAATTTTCGATGTCGAATCTAGAGTGCCAGAACTATACAAAAGAGTGAAATTTTGATCCAGGTAAGTCGATATGCATATATATAGGTCTTTTATGATTGGTCCCAGTCTAAATAAGCCAAAAATGATCATAATTTGACATTTTTGATAAAATACAAATTTTTTGAAAATTTTCGATGTCGAATCTAGAGTGCCAGGATTATACAAAAGAGTGAAATTTTGATCCAGGTAAGTCGATATGCATATATATAGGTCTTTTATGATTGGTCCCAGTCTAAATAAGCCAAAAATGATCATAATTTGACATTTTTTGATAAAATACAAATTTTTTGAAAATTTTCGATGTCGAATCTAGAGTGCCAGGACTATACAAAAGAGTGAAATTTTGATCCAGGTAAGTCGATATGCATATATATAGGTCTTCTATGATTGGTCCCAGTCTAAATAAGCCAAAAATGATCATAATTTGACATTTTTTGAAAAAATATAAATTTTTTGAAAATTTTCGATGTCGAATCTAGAGTGCCAGGACTATACAAAAGAGTGAAATTTTGATCCAGGTAAGTCGATATGCATATATATAGGTCTTTTATGATTGGTCCCAGTCTAAATAAGCCAAAAATGATCATAATTTGACATTTTTTGATAAAATACAAATTTTTTGAAAATTTTCGATGTCGAATCTAGAGTGCCAGGACTATACAAAAGAGTGAAATTTTGATCCAAATAAGTCGATATGCATATATATAGGTCTTTTATGATTGGTCCCAGTCTAAATAAGCCAAAAATGATCATAATTGGACATTTTTTGATAAAATACAAATTTTTTGAAAATTTTCGATGTCGAATCTAGAGTGCCAGGACTATTCAAAAGAGTAAAATTTTGATCCAGGTAAGTCGATATGCATATATATAGGTCTTTTATGATTGGTCCCAGTCTAAATAAGCCAAAAATGATCATAATTTGACATTTTTTGATAAAATACAAATTTTTTGAAAATTTTCGATGTCGAATCTAGAGTGCCAGGACTATACAAAAGAGTGAAATTTTGATCCAGGTAAGTCGATATGCATATATATAGGTCTTTTATGATTGGTCCCAGTCTAAATAAGCCAAAAATGATCATAATTTGACATTTTTTGATAAAATACAAATTTTTTGAAAATTTTCGATGTCGAATCTAGAGTGCCAGGACTATACAAAAGAGTGAAATTTTGATCCAGGTAAGTCAATATGCATATATATAGGTCTTTTATGATTGGTCCCAGTCTAAATAAGCCAAAAATGATCATAATTTGACATTTTTTGATAAAATACAAATTTTTTGAAAATTTTCGATGTCGAATCTAGAGTGCCAGGACTATACAAAAGAGTGAAATTTTGATCCAGGTAAGTCGATATGCATATATATAGGTCTTTTATGATTGGTCCCAGTCTAAATAAGCCAAAAATGATCATAATTTGACATTTTTTGATAAAATACAAATTTTTTGAAAATTTTCGATGTCGAATCTAGAGTGCCAGGACTATACAAAAGAGTGAAATTTTGATCCAAGTAAGTCGATATGCATATATATAGGTCTTTTATGATTGGTCCCAGTCTAAATAAGCCAAAAATGATCATAATTTGACATTTTTTGATAAAATACAAATTTTTTGAAAATTTTCGATGTCGAATCTAGAGTGCCAGGACTATACAAAAGAGTGAAATTTTGATCCAGGTAAGTCGATATGCATATATATAGGTCTTTTATGATTGGTCCCAGTCTAAATAAGCCAAAAATGATCATAATTTGACATTTTTTGATAAAATACAAATTTTTTGAAAATTTTCGATGTCGAATCTAGAGTGCCAGGACTATACAAAAGAGTGAAATTTTGATCCAAGTAAGTCGATATGCATATATATAGGTCTTTTATGATTGGTCCCAGTCTAAATAAGCCAAAAATGATCATAATTGGACATTTTTTGATAAAATACAAATTTTTTGAAAATTTTCGATGTCGAATCTAGAGTGCCAGGACTATACAAAAGAGTGAAATTTTGATCCAGGTAAGTCGATATGCATATATATAGGTCTTTTATGATTGGTCCCAGTCTAAATAAGCCAAAAATGATCATAATTTGACATTTTTTGATAAAATACAAATTTTTTGAAAATTTTCGATATCGAATCTAGAGTGCCAGGACTATACAAAAGAGTGAAATTTTGATCCAGGTAAGTCGATATGCATATATATAGGTCTTTTATGATTGGTCCCAGTCTAAATAAGCCAAAAATGATCATAATTTGACATTTTTTGATAAAATACAAATTTTTTGAAAATTTTCGATATCGAATCTAGAGTGCCAGGACTATACAAAAGAGTGAAATTTTGATCCAGGTAAGTCGATATGCATATATATAGGTCTTTTATGATTGGTCCCAGTCTAAATAAGCCAAAAATGATCATAATTTGACATTTTTGATAAAATACAAATTTTTTGAAAATTTTCGATGTCGAATCTAGAGTGCCAGGACTATACAAAAGAGTAAAATTTTGATCCAGGTAAGTCGATATGCATATATATAGGTCTTTTATGATTGGTCCCAGTCTAAATAAGCCAAAAATGATCATAATTTGACATTTTTTGATAAAATACAAATTTTTTGAAAATTTTCGATGTCGAATCTAGAGTGCCAGGACTATACAAAAGAGTGAAATTTTGATCCAGGTAAGTCGATATGCATATATATAGGTCTTCTATGATTGGTCCCAGTCTAAATAAGCCAAAAATGATCATAATTTGACATTTTTTGAAAAAATATAAATTTTTTGAAAATTTTCGATGTCGAATCTAGAGTGCCAGGACTATACAAAAGAGTGAAATTTTGATCCAGGTAAGTCGATATGCATATATATAGGTCTTTTATGATTGGTCCCAGTCTAAATAAGCCAAAAATGATCATAATTTGACATTTTTTGATAAAATACAAATTTTTTGAAAATTTTCGATGTCGAATCTAGAGTGCCAGGACTATACAAAAGAGTGAAATTTTGATCCAGGTAAGTCGATATGCATATATATAGGTCTTTTATGATTGGTCCTAGTCTAAATAAGCCAAAAATGATCATAATTTGACATTTTTTGATAAAATACAAATTTTTTGAAAATTTTCGACATCGAATCTAGAGTGCCAGGACTATACAAAAGAGTGAAATTTTGATCCAGGTAAGTCGATATGCATATATATAGGTCTTTTATGATTGGTCCCAGTCTAAATAAGCCAAAAATGATCATAATTTGACATTTTTTGATAAAATACAAATTTTTTGAAAATTTTCGATGTCGAATCTAGAGTGCCAGGACTATACAAAAGAGTGAAATTTTGATCCAGGTAAGTCGATATGCATATATATAGGTCTTTTATGATTGGTCCCAGTCTAAATAAGCCAAAAATGATCATAATTTGACATTTTTGATAAAATACAAATTTTTTGAAAATTTTCGATGTCGAATCTAGAGTGCCAGGACTATACAAAAGAGTGAAATTTTGATCCAGGTAAGTCGATATGCATATATATAGGTCTTTTATGATTGGTCCCAGTCTAAATAAGCCAAAAATGATCATAATTTGACATTTTTTGATAAAATACAAATTTTTTGAAAATTTTCGATGTCGAATCTAGAGTGCCAGGACTATACAAAAGAGTGAAATTTTGATCCAGGTAAGTCGATATGCATATATATAGGTCTTTTATGATTGGTCCCAGTCTAAATAAGCCAAAAATGATCATAATTTGACATTTTTGATAAAATACAAATTTTTTGAAAATTTTCGATGCCGAATCTAGAGTGCCAGGACTATACAAAAGAGTGAAATTTTGATCCAGGTAAGTCGATATGCATATATATAGGTCTTTTATGATTGGTCCCAGTCTAAATAAGCCAAAAATGATCATAATTTGACATTTTTTGATAAAATACAAATTTTTTGAAAATTTTCGAAGTCGAATCTAGAGTGCCAGGACTATACAAAAGAGTGAAATTTTGATCCAGGTAAGTCGATATGCATATATATAGGTCTTTTATGATTGGTCCCAGTCTAAATAAGCCAAAAATGATCATAATTTGACATTTTTTGATAAAATACAAATTTTTTGAAAATTTTCGATGTCGAATCTAGAGTGCCAGGACTATACAAAAGAGTGAAATTTTGATCCAGGTAAGTCGATATGCATATATATAGGTCTTTTATGATTGGTCCCAATCTAAATAAGCCAAAAATGATCATAATTTGACATTTTTTGATAAAATACAAATTTTTTGAAAATTTTCGATATCGAATCTAGAGTGCCAGGACTATACAAAAGAGTGAAATTTTGATCCAGGTAAGTCGATATGCATATATATAGGTCTTTTATGATTGGTCCCAGTCTAAATAAGCCAAAAATGATCATAATTTGACATTTTTTGATAAAATACAAATTTTTTGAAAATTTTCGATATCGAATCTAGAGTGCCAGGACTATACAAAAGAGTGAAATTTTGATCCAGGTAAGTCGATATGCATATATATAGGTCTTTTATGATTGGTCCCAGTCTAAATAAGCCAAAAATGATCATAATTTGACATTTTTTGATAAAATACAAATTTTTTGAAAATTTTCGATGTCGAATCTAGAGTGCCAGGACTATACAAAAGAGTGAAATTTTGATCCAGGTAAGTCGATATGCATATATATAGGTCTTTTATGATTGGTCCCAGTCTAAATAAGCCAAAAATGATCATAATTTGACATTTTTGATAAAATACAAATTTTTTGAAAATTTTCGATGTCGAATCTAGAGTGCCAGGACTATACAAAAGAGTGAAATTTTGATCCAGGTAAGTCGATATGCATATATATAGGTCTTTTATGATTGGTCCCAGTCTAAATAAGCCAAAAATGATCATAATTTGACATTTTTTGATAAAATACAAATTTTTTGAAAATTTTCGATGTCGAATCTAGAGTGCCAGGACTATACAAAAGAGTGAAATTTTGATCCAGGTAAGTCGATATGCATATATATAGGTCTTTTATGATTGGTCCCAGTCTAAATAAGCCAAAAATGATCATAATTTGACATTTTTTGATAAAATACAAATTTTTTGAAAATTTTCGATGTCGAATCTAGAGTGCCAGGACTATACAAAAGAGTGAAATTTTGATCCAGGTAAGTCGATATGCATATATATAGGTCTTTTATGATTGGTCCCAGTCTAAATAAGCCAAAAATGATCATAATTTGACATTTTTTGATAAAATACAAATTTTTTGAAAATTTTCGATGTCGAATCTAGAGTGCCAGGACTATACAAAAGAGTGAAATTTTGATCCAGGTAAGTCGATATGCATATATATAGGTCTTTTATGATTGGTCCCAGTCTAAATAAGCCAAAAATGATCATAATTGGACATTTTTTGATAAAATACAAATTTTTTGAAAATTTTCGATGTCGAATCTAGAGTGCCAGGACTATACAAAAGAGTGAAATTTTGATCCAGGTAAGTCGATATGCATATATATAGGTCTTGTATGATTGGTCCCAGTCTAAATAAGCCAAAAATGATCATAATTTGACATTTTTTGATAATATACAAATTTTTTGAAAATTTTCGAAGTCGAATCTAGAGTGCCAGGACTATACAAAAGAGTGAAATTTTGATCCAGGTAAGTCGATATGCATATATGTAGGTCTTTCATGATTGGTCCCAGTCTAAATAAGCCAAAAATGATCATAATTTGACATTTTTTGATAAAATACAAATTTTTTGAAAATTTTCGATGTCGAATCTAGAGTGCCAGGACTATACAAAAGAGTGAAATTTTGATCCAAGTAAGTCGATATGCATATATATAGGTCTTTTATGATTGGTCCCAGTCTAAATAAGCCAAAAATGATCATAATTTGACATTTTTTGATAAAATACAAATTTTTTGAAAATTTTCGATGTCGAATCTAGAGTGCCAGGACTATACAAAAGAGTGAAATTTTGTTCCAAGTAAGTCGATATGCATATATATAGGTCTTTTATGATTGGTCCCAGTCTAAATAAGCCAAAAATGATCATAATTTGACATTTTTTGATAAAATACAAATTTTTTGAAAATTTTCGATGTCGAATCTAGAGTGCCAGGACTATACAAAAGAGTGAAATTTTGATCCAGGTAAGTCGATATGCATATATATAGGTCTTTTATGATTGGTCCCAGTCTAAATAAGCCAAAAATGATCATAATTTGACATTTTTTGATAAAATACAAATTTTTTGAAAATTTTCGAAGTCGAATCTAGAGTGCCAGGACTATACAAAAGAGTGAAATTTTGATCCAGGTAAGTCGATATGCATATATATAGGTCTTTTATGATTGGTCCCAGTCTAAATAAGCCAAAAATGATCATAATTTGACATTTTTGATAAAATACAAATTTTTTGAAAATTTTCGATGTCGAATCTAGAGTGCCAGGACTATACAAAAGAGTGAAATTTTGATCCAGGTAAGTCGATATGCATATATATAGGTCTTTTATGATTGGTCCCAGTCTAAATAAGCCAAAAATGATCATAATTTGACATTTTTTGATAAAATACAAATTTTTTGAAAATTTTCGATGTCGAATCTAGAGTGCCAGGACTATACAAAAGAGTGAAATTTTGATCCAGGTAAGTCGATATGCATATATATAGGTCTTTTATGATTGGTCCCAGTCTAAATAAGCCAAAAATGATCATAATTTGACATTTTTGATAAAATACAAATTTTTTGAAAATTTTCGATGCCGAATCTAGAGTGCCAGGACTATACAAAAGAGTGAAATTTTGATCCAGGTAAGTCGATATGCATATATATAGGTCTTTTATGATTGGTCCCAGTCTAAATAAGCCAAAAATGATCATAATTTGACATTTTTTGATAAAATACAAATTTTTTTAAAATTTTCGAAGTCGAATCTAGAGTGCCAGGACTATACAAAAGAGTGAAATTTTGATCCAGGTAAGTCGATATGCATATATATAGGTCTTTTATGATTGGTCCCAGTCTAAATAAGCCAAAAATGATCATAATTTGACATTTTTTGATAAAATACAAATTTTTTGAAAATTTTCGAAGTCGAATCTAGAGTGCCAGGACTATACAAAAGAGTGAAATTTTGATCCAGGTAAGTCGATATGCATATATTTAGGTCTTTTATGATTGGTCCCAGTCTAAATAAGCCAAAAATGATCATAGTTTGACATTTTTTGATAAAATACAAATTTTTTGAAAATTTTCGATGTCGAATCTAGAGTGCCAGGACTATACAAAAGAGTGAAATTTTGATCCAGGTAAGTCGATATGCATATATATAGGTCTTTTATGATTGGTCCCAGTCTAAATAAGCCAAAAATGATCATAATTTGACATTTTTTGATAAAATACAAATTTTTTGAAAATTTTCGATGTCGAATCTAGAGTGCCAGGACTATACAAAAGAGTGAAATTTTGATCCAGGTAAGTCGATATGCATATATATAGGTCTTTTATGATTGGTCCCAGTCTAAATAAGCCAAAAATGATCATAATTTGACATTTTTTGATAAAATACAAATTTTTTGGAAATTTTCGATATCGAATCTAGAGTGCCAGGACTATACAAAAGAGTGAAATTTTGATCCAGGTAAGTCGATATGCATATATATAGGTCTTTTATGATTGGTCCCAGTCTAAATAAGCCAAAAATGATCATAATTTGACATTTTTTGATAAAATACAAATTTTTTGAAAATTTTCGATATCGAATCTAGAGTGCCAGGACTATACAAAAGAGTGAAATTTTGATCCAGGTAAGTCGATATGCATATATATAGGTCTTTTATGATTGGTCCCAGTCTAAATAAGCCAAAAATGATCATAATTTGACATTTTTTGATAAAATACAAATTTTTTGAAAATTTTCGATGTCGAATCTAGAGTGCCAGGACTATACAAAAGAGTGAAATTTTGATCCAGGTAAGTCGATATGCATATATATAGGTCTTTTATGATTGGTCCCAGTCTAAATAAGCCAAAAATGATCATAATTTGACATTTTTGATAAAATACAAATTTTTTGAAAATTTTCGATGTCGAATCTAGAGTGCCAGGACTATACAAAAGAGTGAAATTTTGATCCAGGTAAGTCGATATGCATATATATAGGTCTTTTATGATTGGTCCCAGTCTAAATAAGCCAAAAATGATCATAATTTGACATTTTTTGATAAAATACAAATTTTTTGAAAATTTTCGATGTCGAATCTAGAGTGCCAGGACTATACAAAAGAGTGAAATTTTGATCCAGGTAAGTCGATATGCATATATATAGGTCTTTTATGATTGGTCCCAGTCTAAATAAGCCAAAAATGATCATAATTTGACATTTTTTGATAAAATACAAATTTTTTGAAAATTTTCGATGTCGAATCTAGAGTGCCAGGACTATACAAAAGAGTGAAATTTTGATCCAGGTAAGTCGATATGCATATATATAGGTCTTTTATGATTGGTCCCAGTCTAAATAAGCCAAAAATGATCATAATTTGACATTTTTGATAAAATACAAATTTTTTGAAAATTTTCGATGCCGAATCTAGAGTGCCAGGACTATACAAAAGAGTGAAATTTTGATCCAGGTAAGTCGATATGCATATATATAGGTCTTTTATGATTGGTCCCAGTCTAAATAAGCCAAAAATGATCATAATTTGACATTTTTTGATAAAATACAAATTTTTTGAAAATTTTCGATATCGAATCTAGAGTGCCAGGACTATACAAAAGAGTGAAATTTTGATCCAGGTAAGTCGATATGCATATATATAGGTCTTTTATGATTGGTCCCAGTCTAAATAAGCCAAAAATGATCATAATTTGACATTTTTTGATAAAATACAAATTTTTTGAAAATTTTCGATGTCGAATCTAGAGTGCCAGGACTATACAAAAGAGTGAAATTTTGATCCAGGTAAGTCGATATGCATATATATAGGTCTTTTATGATTGGTCCCAGTCTAAATAAGCCAAAAATGATCATAATTTGACATTTTTGATAAAATACAAATTTTTTGAAAATTTTCGATGTCGAATCTAGAGTGCCAGGACTATACAAAAGAGTGAAATTTTGATCCAGGTAAGTCGATATGCATATATATAGGTCTTTTATGATTGGTCCCAGTCTAAATAAGCCAAAAATGATTATAATTTGACATTTTTTGATAAAATACAAATTTTTTGAAAATTTTCGATGTCGAATCTAGAGTGCCAGGACTATACAAAAGAGTGAAATTTTGATCCAGGTAAGTCGATATGCATATATATAGGTCTTCTATGATTGGTCCCAGTCTAAATAAGCCAAAAATGATCATAATTTGACATTTTTTGAAAAAATATAAATTTTTTGAAAATTTTCGATGTCGAATCTAGAGTGCCAGGACTATACAAAAGAGTGAAATTTTGATCCAGGTAAGTCGATATGCATATATATAGGTCTTTTATGATTGGTCCCAGTCTAAATAAGCCAAAAATGATCATAATTTGACATTTTTTGATAAAATACAAATTTTTTGAAAATTTTCGATGTCGAATCTAGAGTGCCAGGACTATACAAAAGAGTGAAATTTTGATCCAGGTAAGTCGATATGCATATATATAGGTCTTTTATGATTGGTCCCAGTCTAAATAAGCCAAAAATGATCATAATTTGACATTTTTTGATAAAATACAAATTTTTTGAAAATTTTCGATATCGAATCTAGAGTGCCAGGACTATACAAAAGAGTGAAATTTTGATCCAGGTAAGTCAATATGCATATATATAGGTCTTTTATGATTGGTCCCAGTCTAAATAAGCCAAAAATGATCATAATTTGACATTTTTTGATAAAATACAAATTTTTTGAAAATTTTCGATGTCGAATCTAGAGTGCCAGGACTATACAAAAGAGTGAAATTTTGATCCAGGTAAGTCGATATGCATATATATAGGTCTTTTATGATTGGTCCCAGTCTAAATAAGCCAAAAATGATCATAATTTGACATTTTTGATAAAATACAAATTTTTTGAAAATTTTCGATGTCGAATCTAGAGTGCCAGGACTATACAAAAGAGTGAAATTTTGATCCAGGTAAGTCGATATGCATATATATAGGTCTTTTATGATTGGTCCCAGTCTAAATAAGCCAAAAATGATCATAATTTGACATTTTTTGATAAAATACAAATTTTTTGAAAATTTTCGATGTCGAATCTAGAGTGCCAGGACTATACAAAAGAGTGAAATTTTGATCCAGGTAAGTCGATATGCATATATATAGGTCTTTTATGATTGGTCCCAGTCTAAATAAGCCAAAAATTATCATAATTTGACATTTTTGATAAAATACAAATTTTTTGAAAATTTTCGATGCCGAATCTAGAGTGCCAGGACTATACAAAAGAGTGAAATTTTGATCCAGGTAAGTCGATATGCATATATATAGGTCTTTTATGATTGGTCCCAGTCTAAATAAGCCAAAAATGATCATAATTTGACATTTTTTGATAAAATACAAATTTTTTGAAAATTTTCGAAGTCGAATCTAGAGTGCCAGGACTATACAAAAGAGTGAAATTTTGATCCAGGTAAGTCGATATGCATATATATAGGTCTTTTATGATTGGTCCCAGTCTAAATAAGCCAAAAATGATCATAATTTGACATTTTTTGATAAAATACAAATTTTTTGAAAATTTTCGAAGTCGAATCTAGAGTGCCAGGACTATACAAAAGAGTGAAATTTTGATCCAGGTAAGTCGATATGCATATATATAGGTCTTTTATGATTGGTCCCAGTCTAAATAAGCCAAAAATGATCATAATTTGACATTTTTTGATAAAATACAAATTTTTTGAAAATTTTCGATGTCGAATCTAGAGTGCCAGGACTATACAAAAGAGTGAAATTTTGATCCAGGTAAGTCGATATGCATATATATAGGTCTTTTATGATTGGTCCCAGTCTAAATAAGCCAAAAATGATCATAATTTGACATTTTTGATAAAATACAAATTTTTTGAAAATTTTCGATGTCGAATCTAGAGTGCCAGGATTATACAAAAGAGTGAAATTTTGATCCAGGTAAGTCGATATGCATATATATAGGTCTTTTATGATTGGTCCCAGTCTAAATAAGCCAAAAATGATCATAATTTGACATTTTTTGATAAAATACAAATTTTTTGAAAATTTTCGATGTCGAATCTAGAGTGCCAGGACTATACAAAAGAGTGAAATTTTGATCCAGGTAAGTCGATATGCATATATATAGGTCTTCTATGATTGGTCCCAGTCTAAATAAGCCAAAAATGATCATAATTTGACATTTTTTGAAAAAATATAAATTTTTTGAAAATTTTCGATGTCGAATCTAGAGTGCCAGGACTATACAAAAGAGTGAAATTTTGATCCAGGTAAGTCGATATGCATATATATAGGTCTTTTATGATTGGTCCCAGTCTAAATAAGCCAAAAATGATCATAATTTGACATTTTTTGATAAAATACAAATTTTTTGAAAATTTTCGATGTCGAATCTAGAGTGCCAGGACTATACAAAAGAGTGAAATTTTGATCCAGGTAAGTCGATATGCATATATATAGGTCTTTTATGATTGGTCCTAGTCTAAATAAGCCAAAAATGATCATAATTTGACATTTTTTGATAAAATACAAATTTTTTGAAAATTTTCGATATCGAATCTAGAGTGCCAGGACTATACAAAAGAGTGAAATTTTGATCCAGGTAAGTCGATATGCATATATATAGGTCTTTTATGATTGGTCCCAGTCTAAATAAGCCAAAAATGATCATAATTTGACATTTTTTGATAAAATACAAATTTTTTGAAAATTTTCGATGTCGAATCTAGAGTGCCAGGACTATACAAAAGAGTGAAATTTTGATCCAGGTAAGTCGATATGCATATATATAGGTCTTTTATGATTGGTCCCAGTCTAAATAAGCCAAAAATGATCATAATTTGACATTTTTGATAAAATACAAATTTTTTGAAAATTTTCGATGTCGAATCTAGAGTGCCAGGACTATACAAAAGAGTGAAATTTTGATCCAGGTAAGTCGATATGCATATATATAGGTCTTTTATGATTGGTCCCAGTCTAAATAAGCCAAAAATGATCATAATTTGACATTTTTTGATAAAATACAAATTTGTTGAAAATTTTCGATGTCGAATCTAGAGTGCCAGGACTATACAAAAGAGTGAAATTTTGATCCAGGTAAGTCGATATGCATATATATAGGTCTTTTATGATTGGTCCCAGTCTAAATAAGCCAAAAATTATCATAATTTGACATTTTTGATAAAATACAAATTTTTTGAAAATTTTCGATGCCGAATCTAGAGTGCCAGGACTATACAAAAGAGTGAAATTTTGATCCAGGTAAGTCGATATGCATATATATAGGTCTTTTATGATTGGTCCCAGTCTAAATAAGCCAAAAATGATCATAATTTGACATTTTTTGATAAAATACAAATTTTTTGAAAATTTTCGAAGTCGAATCTAGAGTGCCAGGACTATACAAAAGAGTGAAATTTTGATCCAGGTAAGTCGATATGCATATATATAGGTCTTTTATGATTGGTCCCAGTCTAAATAAGCCAAAAATGATCATAATTTGACATTTTTTGATAAAATACAAATTTTTTGAAAATTTTCGAAGTCGAATCTAGAGTGCCAGGACTATACAAAAGAGTGAAATTTTGATCCAGGTAAGTCGATATGCATATATATAGGTCTTTTATGATTGGTCCCAGTCTAAATAAGCCAAAAATGATCATAATTTGACATTTTTTGAAAAAAAAACAAATTTTTTGAAAATTTTCGATGTCGAATCTAGAGTGCCAGGACTATACAAAAGAGTGAAATTTTGATCCAGGTAAGTCGATATGCATATATATAGGTCTTTTATGATTGGTCCCAGTCTAAATAAGCCAAAAATGATCATAATTTGACATTTTTTGATAAAATACAAATTTTTTGAAAATTTTCGATGTCGAATCTAGAGTGCCAGGACTATACAAAAGAGTGAAATTTTGATCCAGGTAAGTCGATATGCATATATATAGGTCTTTTATGATTGGTCCCAGTCTAAATAAGCCAAAAATGATCATAATTTGACATTTTTTGATAAAATACAAATTTTTTGAAAATTTTCGATATCGAATCTAGAGTGCCAGGACTATACAAAAGAGTGAAATTTTGATCCAGGTAAGTCGATATGCATATATATAGGTCTTTTATGATTGGTCCCAGTCTAAATAAGCCAAAAATGATCATAATTTGACATTTTTGATAAAATACAAATTTTTTGAAAATTTTCGATGTCGAATCTAGAGTGCCAGGACTATACAAAAGAGTGAAATTTTGATCCAGGTAAGTCGATATGCATATATATAGGTCTTTTATGATTGGTCCCAGTCTAAATAAGCCAAAAATGATCATAATTTGACATTTTTTGATAAAATACAAATTTTTTGAAAATTTTCGATGTCGAATCTAGAGTGCCAGGACTATACAAAAGAGTGAAATTTTGATCCAGGTAAGTCGATATGCATATATATAGGTCTTTTATGATTGGTCCCAGTCTAAATAAGCCAAAAATGATCATAATTTGACATTTTTTGATAAAATACAAATTTTTTGAAAATTTTCGATGTCGAATCTAGAGTGCCAGGACTATACAAAAGAGTGAAATTTTGATCCAGGTAAGTCGATATGCATATATATAGGTCTTTTATGATTGGTCCCAGTCTAAATAAGCCAAAAATGATCATAATTTGACATTTTTTGATAAAATACAAATTTTTTGAAAATTTTCGATGTCGAATCTAGAGTGCCAGGACTATACAAAAGAGTGAAATTTTGATCCAGGTAAGTCGATATGCATATATATAGGTCTTTTATGATTGGTCCCAGTCTAAATAAGCCAAAAATGATCATAATTTGACATTTTTGATAAAATACAAATTTTTTGAAAATTTTCGATGTCGAATCTAGAGTGCCAGGACTATACAAAAGAGTGAAATTTTGATCCAGGTAAGTCGATATGCATATATATAGGTCTTTTATGATTGGTCCCAGTCTAAATAAGCCAAAAATGATCATAATTTGACATTTTTTGATAAAATACAAATTTTTTGAAAATTTTCGATGTCGAATCTAGAGTGCCAGGACTATACAAAAGAGTGAAATTTTGATCCAGGTAAGTCGATATGCATATATATAGGTCTTTTATGATTGGTCCCAGTCTAAATAAGCCAAAAATGATCATAATTTGACATTTTTTGATAAAATACAAATTTTTTGAAAATTTTCGATGTCGAATCTAGAGTGCCAGGACTATACAAAAGAGTGAAATTTTGATCCAGGTAAGTCGATATGCATATATATAGGTCTTTTATGATTGGTCCCAGTCTAAATAAGCCAAAAATGATCATAATTTGACATTTTTGATAAAATACAAATTTTTTGAAAATTTTCGATGTCGAATCTAGAGTGCCAGGACTATACAAAAGAGTGAAATTTTGATCCAGGTAAGTCGATATGCATATATATAGGTCTTTTATGATTGGTCCCAGTCTAAATAAGCCAAAAATGATCATAATTTGACATTTTTTGATAAAATACAAATTTTTTGAAAATTTTCGATGTCGAATCTAGAGTGCCAGGACTATACAAAAGAGTGAAATTTTGATCCAGGTAAGTCGATATGCATATATATAGGTCTTTTATGATTGGTCCCAGTCTAAATAAGCCAAAAATTATCATAATTTGACATTTTTGATAAAATACAAATTTTTTGAAAATTTTCGATGCCGAATCTAGAGCGCCAGGACTATACAAAAGAGTGAAATTTTGATCCAGGTAAGTCGATATGCATATATATAGGTCTTTTATGATTGGTCCCAGTCTAAATAAGCCAAAAATGATCATAATTTGACATTTTTTGATAAAATACAAATTTTTTGAAAATTTTCGAAGTCGAATCTAGAGTGCCAGGACTATACAAAAGAGTGAAATTTTGATCCAGGTAAGTCGATATGCATATATATAGGTCTTTTATGATTGGTCCCAGTCTAAATAAGCCAAAAATGATCATAATTTGACATTTTTTGATAAAATACAAATTTTTTGAAAATTTTCGAAGTCGAATCTAGAGTGCCAGGACTATACAAAAGAGTGAAATTTTGATCCAGGTAAGTCGATATGCATATATATAGGTCTTTTATGATTGGTCCCAGTCTAAATAAGCCAAAAATGATCATAATTTGACATTTTTTGATAAAATACAAATTTTTTGAAAATTTTCGATGTCGAATCTAGAGTGCCAGGACTATACAAAAGAGTGAAATTTTGATCCAGGTAAGTCGATATGCATATATATAGGTCTTTTATGATTGGTCCCAGTCTAAATAAGCCAAAAATGATCATAATTTGACATTTTTTGATAAAATACAAATTTTTTGAAAATTTTCGATGTCGAATCTAGAGTGCCAGGACTATACAAAAGAGTGAAATTTTGATCCAGGTAAGTCGATATGCATATATATAGGTCTTTTATGATTGGTCCCAGTCTAAATAAGCCAAAAATGATCATAATTTGACATTTTTTGATAAAATACAAATTTTTTGAAAATTTTCGATATCGAATCTAGAGTGCCAGGACTATACAAAAGAGTGAAATTTTGATCCAGGTAAGTCGATATGCATATATATAGGTCTTTTATGATTGGTCCCAGTCTAAATAAGCCAAAAATGATCATAATTTGACATTTTTTGATAAAATACAAATTTTTTGAAAATTTTCGATATCGAATCTAGAGTGCCAGGACTATACAAAAGAGTGAAATTTTGATCCAGGTAAGTCGATATGCATATATATAGGTCTTTTATGATTGGTCCCAGTCTAAATAAGCCAAAAATGATCATAATTTGACATTTTTTGATAAAATACAAATTTTTTGAAAATTTTCGATGTCGAATCTAGAGTGCCAGGACTATACAAAAGAGTGAAATTTTGATCCAGGTAAGTCGATATGCATATATATAGGTCTTTTATGATTGGTCCCAGTCTAAATAAGCCAAAAATGATCATAATTTGACATTTTTGATAAAATACAAATTTTTTGAAAATTTTCGATGTCGAATCTAGAGTGCCAGGACTATACAAAAGAGTGAAATTTTGATCCAGGTAAGTCGATATGCATATATATAGGTCTTTTATGATTGGTCCCAGTCTAAATAAGCCAAAAATGATCATAATTTGACATTTTTTGATAAAATACAAATTTTTTGAAAATTTTCGATGTCGAATCTAGAGTGCCAGGACTATACAAAAGAGTGAAATTTTGATCCAGGTAAGTCGATATGCATATATATAGGTCTTTTATGATTGGTCCCAGTCTAAATAAGCCAAAAATGATCATAATTTGACATTTTTTGATAAAATACAAATTTTTTGAAAATTTTCGATGTCGAATCTAGAGTGCCAGGACTATACAAAAGAGTGAAATTTTGATCCAGGTAAGTCGATATGCATATATATAGGTCTTTTATGATTGGTCCCAGTCTAAATAAGCCAAAAATGATCATAATTTGACATTTTTGATAAAATACAAATTTTTTGAAAATTTTCGATGCCGAATCTAGAGTGCCAGGACTATACAAAAGAGTGAAATTTTGATCCAGGTAAGTCGATATGCATATATATAGGTCTTTTATGATTGGTCCCAGTCTAAATAAGCCAAAAATGATCATAATTTGACATTTTTTGATAAAATACAAATTTTTTGAAAATTTTCGAAGTCGAATCTAGAGTGCCAGGACTATACAAAAGAGTGAAATTTTGATCCAGGTAAGTCGATATGCATATATATAGGTCTTTTATGATTGGTCCCAGTCTAAATAAGCCAAAAATGATCATAATTTGACATTTTTTGATAAAATACAAATTTTTTGAAAATTTTCGAAGTCGAATCTAGAGTGCCAGGACTATACAAAAGAGTGAAATTTTGATCCAGGTAAGTCGATATGCATATATTTAGGTCTTTTATGATTGGTCCCAGTCTAAATAAGCCAAAAATGATCATAATTTGACATTTTTTGATAAAATACAAATTTTTTGAAAATTTTCGATATCGAATCTAGAGTGCCAGGACTATACAAAAGAGTGAAATTTTGATCCAGGTAAGTCGATATGCATATATATAGGTCTTTTATGATTGGTCCCAGTCTAAATAAGCCAAAAATGATCATAATTTGACATTTTTTGATAAAATACAAATTTTTTGAAAATTTTCGATGTCGAATCTAGAGTGCCAGGACTATACAAAAGAGTGAAATTTTGATCCAGGTAAGTCGATATGCATATATATAGGTCTTTTATGATTGGTCCCAGTCTAAATAAGCCAAAAATGATCATAATTTGACATTTTTGATAAAATACAGATTTTTTGAAAATTTTCGATGTCGAATCTAGAGTGCCAGGACTATACAAAAGAGTGAAATTTTGATCCAGGTAAGTCGATATGCATATATATAGGTCTTTTATGATTGGTCCCAGTCTAAATAAGCCAAAAATGATCATAATTTGACATTTTTTGATAAAATACAAATTTTTTGAAAATTTTCGATGTCGAATCTAGAGTGCCAGGACTATACAAAAGAGTGAAATTTTGATCCAGGTAAGTCGATATGCATATATATAGGTCTTCTATGATTGGTCCCAGTCTAAATAAGCCAAAAATGATCATAATTTGACATTTTTTGAAAAAATATAAATTTTTTGAAAATTTTCGATGTCGAATCTAGAGTGCCAGGACTATACAAAAGAGTGAAATTTTGATCCAGGTAAGTCGATATGCATATATATAGGTCTTTTATGATTGGTCCCAGTCTAAATAAGCCAAAAATGATCATAATTTGACATTTTTGATAAAATACAAATTTTTTGAAAATTTTCGATGTCGAATCTAGAGTGCCAGGACTATACAAAAGAGTGAAATTTTGATCCAGGTAAGTCGATATGCATATATATAGGTCTTTTATGATTGGTCCCAGTCTAAATAAGCCAAAAATGATCATAATTTGACATTTTTTGATAAAATACAAATTTTTTGAAAATTTTCGATGTCGAATCTAGAGTGCCAGGACTATACAAAAGAGTGAAATTTTGATCCAGGTAAGTCGATATGCATATATATAGGTCTTTTATGATTGGTCCCAGTCTAAATAAGCCAAAAATGATCATAATTTGACATTTTTTGATAAAATACAAATTTTTTGAAAATTTTCGATGTCGAATCTAGAGTGCCAGGACTATACAAAAGAGTGAAATTTTGATCCAGGTAAGTCGATATGCATATATATAGGTCTTTTATGATTGGTCCCAGTCTAAATAAGCCAAAAATGATCATAATTTGACATTTTTTGATAAAATACAAATTTTTTGAAAATTTTCGATATCGAATCTAGAGTGCCAGGACTATACAAAAGAGTGAAATTTTGATCCAGGTAAGTCGATATGCATATATATAGGTCTTTTATGATTGGTCCCAGTCTAAATAAGCCAAAAATGATCATAATTTGACATTTTTTGATAAAATACAAATTTTTTGAAAATTTTCGATGTCGAATCTAGAGTGCCAGGACTATACAAAAGAGTGAAATTTTGATCCAGGTAAGTCGATATGCATATATATAGGTCTTTTATGATTGGTCCCAGTCTAAATAAGCCAAAAATGATCATAATTTGACATTTTTGATAAAATACAAATTTTTTGAAAATTTTCGATGTCGAATCTAGAGTGCCAGGACTATACAAAAGAGTGAAATTTTGATCCAGGTAAGTCGATATGCATATATATAGGTCTTTTATGATTGGTCCCAGTCTAAATAAGCCAAAAATGATCATAATTTGACATTTTTTGATAAAATACAAATTTTTTGAAAATTTTCGATGTCGAATCTAGAGTGCCAGGACTATACAAAAGAGTGAAATTTTGATCCAGGTAAGTCGATATGCATATAGATAGGTCTTTTATGATTGGTCCCAGTCTAAATAAGCCAAAAATGATCATAATTTGACATTTTTTGATAAAATACAAATTTTTTGAAAATTTTCGATGTCGAATCTAGAGTGCCAGGACTATACAAAAGAGTGAAATTTTGATCCAGGTAAGTCGATATGCATATATATAGGTCTTTTATGATTGGTCCCAGTCTAAATAAGCCAAAAATGATCATAATTTGACATTTTTTGATAAAATACAAATTTTTTGAAAATTTTCGATATCGAATCTAGAGTGCCAGGACTATACAAAAGAGTGAAATTTTGATCCAGGTAAGTCGATATGCATATATATAGGTCTTTTATGATTGGTCCCAGTCTAAATAAGCCAAAAATGATCATAATTTGACATTTTTTGATAAAATACAAATTTTTTGAAAATTTTCGATATCGAATCTAGAGTGCCAGGACTATACAAAAGAGTGAAATTTTGATCCAGGTAAGTCGATATGCATATATATAGGTCTTTTATGATTGGTCCCAGTCTAAATAAGCCAAAAATGATCATAATTTGACATTTTTTGATAAAATACAAATTTTTTGAAAATTTTCGATGTCGAATCTAGAGTGCCAGGACTATACAAAAGAGTGAAATTTTGATCCAGGTAAGTCGATATGCATATATATAGGTCTTTTATGATTGGTCCCAGTCTAAATAAGCCAAAAATGATCATAATTTGACATTTTTGATAAAATACAAATTTTTTGAAAATTTTCGATGTCGAATCTAGAGTGCCAGGACTATACAAAAGAGTGAAATTTTGATCCAGGTAAGTCGATATGCATATATATAGGTCTTTTATGATTGGTCCCAGTCTAAATAAGCCAAAAATGATCATAATTTGACATTTTTTGATAAAATACAAATTTTTTGAAAATTTTCGATGTCGAATCTAGAGTGCCAGGACTATACAAAAGAGTGAAATTTTGATCCAGGTAAGTCGATATGCATATATATAGGTCTTTTATGATTGGTCCCAGTCTAAATAAGCCAAAAATGATCATAATTTGACATTTTTTGATAAAATACAAATTTTTTGAAAATTTTCGATGTCGAATCTAGAGTGCCAGGACTATACAAAAGAGTGAAATTTTGATCCAGGTAAGTCGATATGCATATATATAGGTCTTTTATGATTGGTCCCAGTCTAAATAAGCCAAAAATGATCATAATTTGACATTTTTGATAAAATACAAATTTTTTGAAAATTTTCGATGCCGAATCTAGAGTGCCAGGACTATACAAAAGAGTGAAATTTTGATCCAGGTAAGTCGATATGCATATATATAGGTCTTTTATGATTGGTCCCAGTCTAAATAAGCCAAAAATGATCATAATTTGACATTTTTTGATAAAATACAAATTTTTTGAAAATTTTCGAAGTCGAATCTAGAGTGCCAGGACTATACAAAAGAGTGAAATTTTGATCCAGGTAAGTCGATATGCATATATATAGGTCTTTTATGATTGGTCCCAGTCTAAATAAGCCAAAAATGATCATAATTTGACATTTTTTGATAAAATACAAATTTTTTGAAAATTTTCGAAGTCGAATCTAGAGTGCCAGGACTATACAAAAGAGTGAAATTTTGATCCAGGTAAGTCGATATGCATATATTTAGGTCTTTTATGATTGGTCCCAGTCTAAATAAGCCAAAAATGATCATAATTTGACATTTTTTGATAATATACAAATTTTTTGAAAATTTTCGATATCGAATCTAGAGTGCCAGGACTATACAAAAGAGTGAAATTTTGATCCAGGTAAGTCGATATGCATATATATAGGTCTTTTATGATTGGTCCCAGTCTAAATAAGCCAAAAATGATCATAATTTGACATTTTTTGATAAAATACAAATTTTTTGAAAATTTTCGATGTCGAATCTAGAGTGCCAGGACTATACAAAAGAGTGAAATTTTGATCCAGGTAAGTCGATATGCATATATATAGGTCTTTTATGATTGGTCCCAGTCTAAATAAGCCAAAAATGATCATAATTTGACATTTTTGATAAAATACAAATTTTTTGAAAATTTTCGATGTCGAATCTAGAGTGCCAGGACTATACAAAAGAGTGAAATTTTGATCCAGGTAAGTCGATATGCATATATATAGGTCTTTTATGATTGGTCCCAGTCTAAATAAGCCAAAAATGATCATAATTTGACATTTTTTGATAAAATACAAATTTTTTGAAAATTTTCGATGTCGAATCTAGAGTGCCAGGACTATACAAAAGAGTGAAATTTTGATCCAGGTAAGTCGATATGCATATATATAGGTCTTCTATGATTGGTCCCAGTCTAAATAAGCCAAAAATGATCATAATTTGACATTTTTTGAAAAAATATAAATTTTTTGAAAATTTTCGATGTCGAATCTAGAGTGCCAGGACTATACAAAAGAGTGAAATTTTGATCCAGGTAAGTCGATATGCATATATATAGGTCTTTTATGATTGGTCCCAGTCTAAATAAGCCAAAAATGATCATAATTTGACATTTTTTGATAAAATACAAATTTTTTGAAAATTTTCGATGTCGAATCTAGAGTGCCAGGACTATACAAAAGAGTGAAATTTTGATCCAGGTAAGTCGATATGCATATATATAGGTCTTTTATGATTGGTCCTAGTCTAAATAAGCCAAAAATGATCATAATTTGACATTTTTTGATAAAATACAAATTTTTTGAAAATTTTCGATATCGAATCTAGAGTGCCAGGACTATACAAAAGAGTGAAATTTTGATCCAGGTAAGTCGATATGCATATATATAGGTCTTTTATGATTGGTCCCAGTCTAAATAAGCCAAAAATGATCATAATTTGACATTTTTTGATAAAATACAAATTTTTTGAAAATTTTCGATGTCGAATCTAGAGTGCCAGGACTATACAAAAGAGTGAAATTTTGATCCAGGTAAGTCGATATGCATATATATAGGTCTTTTATGATTGGTCCCAGTCTAAATAAGCCAAAAATGATCATAATTTGACATTTTTGATAAAATACAAATTTTTTGAAAATTTTCGATGTCGAATCTAGAGTGCCAGGACTATACAAAAGAGTGAAATTTTGATCCAGGTAAGTCGATATGCATATATATAGGTCTTTTATGATTGGTCCCAGTCTAAATAAGCCAAAAATGATCATAATTTGACATTTTTTGATAAAATACAAATTTTTTGAAAATTTTCGATGTCGAATCTAGAGTGCCAGGACTATACAAAAGAGAGAAATTTTGATCCAGGTAAGTCGATATGCATATATATAGGTCTTTTATGATTGGTCCCAGTCTAAATAAGCCAAAAATGATCATAATTTGACATTTTTTGATAAAATACAAATTTTTTGAAAATTTTCGATGTCGAATCTAGAGTGCCAGGACTATACAAAAGAGTGAAATTTTGATCCAGGTAAGTCGATATGCATATATATAGGTCTTTTATGATTGGTCCCAGTCTAAATAAGCCAAAAATGATCATAATTTGACATTTTTTGATAAAATACAAATTTTTTGAAAATTTTCGATATCGAATCTAGAGTGCCAGGACTATACAAAAGAGTGAAATTTTGATCCAGGTAAGTCGATATGCATATATATAGGTCTTTTATGATTGGTCCCAGTCTAAATAAGCCAAAAATGATCATAATTTGACATTTTTTGATAAAATACAAATTTTTTGAAAATTTTCGATATCGAATCTAGAGTGCCAGGACTATACAAAAGAGTGAAATTTTGATCCAGGTAAGTCGATATGCATATATATAGGTCTTTTATGATTGGTCCCAGTCTAAATAAGCCAAAAATGATCATAATTTGACATTTTTTGATAAAATACAAATTTTTTGAAAATTTTCGATGTCGAATCTAGAGTGCCAGGACTATACAAAAGAGTGAAATTTTGATCCAGGTAAGTCGATATGCATATATATAGGTCTTTTATGATTGGTCCCAGTCTAAATAAGCCAAAAATGATCATAATTTGACATTTTTGATAAAATACAAATTTTTTGAAAATTTTCGATGTCGAATCTAGAGTGCCAGGACTATACAAAAGAGTGAAATTTTGATCCAGGTAAGTCGATATGCATATATATAGGTCTTTTATGATTGGTTCCCAGTCCTAAATAAGCCAAAAATGATCATAATTTGACATTTTTTGATAAAATACAAATTTTTTGAAAATTTTCGATGTCGAATCTAGAGTGCCAGGACTATACAAAAGAGTGAAATTTTGATCCAGGTAAGTCGATATGCATATATATAGGTCTTTTATGATTGGTCCCAGTCTAAATAAGCCCAAAAATGATCATAATTTGACATTTTTTGATAAAATACAAATTTTTTGAAAATTTTCGATGTCGAATCTAGAGTGCCAGGACTATACAAAAGAGTGAAATTTTGATCCAGGTAAGTCGATATGCATATATATAGGTCTTTTATGATTGGTCCCAGTCTAAATAAGCCAAAAATGATCATAATTTGACATTTTTGATAAAATACAAATTTTTGAAAATTTTCGATGCCGAATCTAGAGTGCCAGGACTATACAAAAGAGTGAAATTTTGATCCAGGTAAGTCGATATGCATATATATAGGTCTTTTATGATTGGTCCCAGTCTAAATAAGCCAAAAATGATCATAATTTGACAGTTTTTTGATAAAATACAAATTTTTTGAAAATTTTCGATGTCGAATCTAGAGTGCCAGGACTATACAAAAGAGTGAAATTTTGATCCAGGTAAGTCGATATGCATATATATAGGTCTTTTATGATTGGTCCCAGTCTAAATAAGCCAAAAATGATCATAATTTGACATTTTTTGATAAAATACAAATTTTTTGAAAATTTTCGATATCGAATCTAGAGTGCCAGGACTATACAAAAGAGTGAAATTTTGATCCAGGTAAGTCGATATGCATATATATAGGTCTTTTATGATTGGTCCCAGTCTAAATAAGCCAAAAAATGATCATAATTTGACATTTTTGATAAAATACAAATTTTTTGAAAATTTTCGATGTCGAATCTAGAGTGCCAGGACTATACAAAAGAGTGAAATTTTGATCCAGGTAAGTCGATATGCATATATATAGGTCTTTTATGATTGGTCCCAGTCTAAATAAGCCAAAAATGATCATAATTTGACATTTTTTGATAAAATACAAATTTTTTTGAAATTTTCGATGTCGAATCTAGAGTGCCAGGACTATACAAAAGAGTGAAATTTTGATCCAGGTAAGTCGATATGCATATATATAGGTCTTTTATGATTGGTCCCAGTCTAAATAAGCCAAAAATGATCATAATTTGACATTTTTTGATAAAATACAAATTTTTTGAAAATTTTCGATGTCGAATCTAGAGTGCCAGGACTATACAAAAGAGTGAAATTTTGATCCAGGTAAGTCGATATGCATATATATAGGTCTTTATGATTGGTCCCAGTCTAAATAAGCCAAAAATGATCATAATTTGACATTTTTTTGATAAAAATACAAATTTTTTGAAAATTTTCGATGTCGAATCTAGAGTGCCAGGACTATACAAAAGAGTGAAATTTTGATCCAGGTATGTCGATATGCATATATATAGGTCTTCTATGATTGGTCCCAGTCTAAATAAGCCAAAAATGATCATAATTTGACATTTTTTTGAAAAAATATAAATTTTTTGAAAATTTTCGATGTCGAATCTAGAGTGCCAGGACTATACAAAAGAGTGAAATTTTGATCCAGGTAAGTCGATATGCATATATATAGGTCTTTTATGATTGGTCCCAGTCTAAATAAGCCAAAAATGATCATAATTTGACATTTTTTGATAAAATACAAATTTTTTGAAAATTTTCGATATCGAATCTAGAGTGCCAGGACTATACAAAAGAGTGAAATTTTGATCCAGGTAAGTCGATATGCATATATATAGGTCTTTTATGATTGGTCCCAGTCTAAATAAGCCAAAAATGATCATAATTTGACATTTTTTGATAAAATACAAATTTTTTGAAATTTTCGATATCGAATCTAGAGTGCCAGGACTATACAAAAGAGTGAAATTTTGATCCAGGTAAGTCGATATGCATATATATAGGTCTTTTATGATTGGTCCCAGTCTAAATAAGCCAAAAATGATCATAATTTGACATTTTTTGATAAAATACAAATTTTTTGAAAATTTTCGATGTCGAATCTAGAGTGCCAGGACTATACAAAAGAGTGAAATTTTGATCCAGGTAAGTCGATATGCATATATATAGGTCTTTTATGATTGGTCCCAGTCTAAATAAGCCAAAAATGATCATAATTTGACATTTTTGATAAAATACAAATTTTTTGAAAATTTTCGATGTCGAATCTAGAGTGCCAGGACTATACAAAAGAGTGAAATTTTGATCCAGGTAAGTCGATATGCATATATATAGGTCTTTTATGATTGGTCCCAGTCTAAATAAGCCAAAAATGATCATAATTTGACATTTTTTGATAAAATACAAATTTTTTGAAAATTTTCGATGTCGAATCTAGAGTGCCAGGACTATACAAAAGAGTGAAATTTTGATCCAGGTAAGTCGATATGCATATATATAGGTCTTTTATGATTGGTCCCAGTCTAAATAAGCCAAAAATGATCATAATTTGACATTTTTTGATAAAATACAAATTTTTTGAAAATTTTCGATATCGAATCTAGAGTGCCAGGACTATACAAAAGAGTGAAATTTTGATCCAGGTAAGTCGATATGCATATATATAGGTCTTTTATGATTGGGTCCCAGTCTAAATAAGCCAAAAAATGATCATAATTTGACATTTTTTGATAAAATACAAATTTTTTGAAAATTTTCGATATCGAATCTAGAGTGCCAGGACTATACAAAAGAGTGAAATTTTGATCCAGGTAAGTCGATATGCATATATATAGGTCCTTTTATGATTGGTCCCAGTCTAAATAAGCCAAAAATGATCATAATTTGACATTTTTTGATAAAATACAAATTTTTTGAAAATTTTCGATTTCGAATCTAGAGTGCCAGGACTATACAAAAGAGTGAAATTTTGATCCAGGTAAGTCGATATGCATATATATAGGTCTTTTATGATTGGTCCCAGTCTAAATAAGCCAAAATGATCATAATTTGACATTTTTGATAAAATACAAATTTTTTGAAAATTTTCGATGTCGAATCTAGAGTGCCAGGACTATACAAAAGAGTGAAATTTTGATCCAGGTAAGTCGATATGCATATATATAGGTCTTTTATGATTGGTCCCAGTCTAAATAAGCCAAAAATGATCATAATTTGACATTTTTTGATAAAATACAAATTTTTTGAAAATTTTCGATGTCGAATCTAGAGTGCCAGGACTATACAAAAGAGTGAAATTTTGATCCAGGTAAGTCGATATGCATATATATAGGTCTTTTATGATTGGTCCCAGTCTAAATAAGCCAAAAATGATCATAATTTGACATTTTTTGATAAAATACAAATTTTTTGAAAATTTTCGATGTCGAATCTAGAGTGCCAGGACTATACAAAAGAGTGAAATTTTGATCCAGGTAAGTCGATATGCATATTATATAGGTTCTTTTATGATTGGTCCCAGTCTAAATAAGCCAAAAATGATCATAATTTGACATTTTTTGATAAAATACAAATTTTTTGAAAATTTTCGATGCGAATCTAGAGTGCCAGGACTATACAAAAGAGTGAAATTTTGATCCAGGTAAGTCGATATGCATATATATAGGTCTTTTATGATTGGTCCCAGTCTAAATAAGCCAAAAATGATCATAATTTGACATTTTTTGATAAAATACAAATTTTTTGAAAATTTTCGAAGTCGAATCTAGAGTGCCAGGACTATACAAAAGAGTGAAATTTGATCCAGGTAAGTCGATATGCATATATATAGGTCTTTTATGATTGGTCCCAGTCTAAATAAGCCAAAAATGATCATAATTTGACATTTTTTGATAAAATACAAATTTTTTGAAAATTTTCGAAGTCGAATCTAGAGTGCCAGGACTATACAAAAGAGTGAAATTTTGATCCAGGTAAGTCGATATGCATATATTTAGGTCTTTTATGATTGGTCCCAGTCTAAATAAGCCAAAAATGATCATAATTTGACATTTTTTGATAAAATACAAATTTTTTGAAAATTTTCGATATCGAATCTAGAGTGCCAACTACAGAG
>NW_025408258.1:0-77278 GCF_905475395.1 Chrysoperla carnea
GAAAATTTTCAAAAAATGTTTTATCAATCGAAAAATGTCAAATTTGATCATTTTTGGCTTATTTATACTTAGTCCATTCTTAAACGACCTCTATGTATACATTTTGACTTATTTGGATCAAAATTGCAATGATTTGTATAGTCATGACTCTCTTGTTGAAAAATCGAAAATTTTCAAAAAATGTTTTTTTCTTTCGAAAAAATGTCAAATTTGATCATTTTTGGCTTATTTATACTTAGTCCAGTCATAAACGACCTCTATGTATACATTTTGACTTATTTGGATCAAAATTTCAATGATTTGTATAGTCATGACTCTCTCGTTGAAAAATCGAAAAATTTTCAAAAAATGTTTTTTTCTATCGAAAAACGTCAAATTTGATCATTTTTGGCTTTATTTATACTTAGTCCAGTCATAAACGACCTCTATGTATACATTTTGACTTATTTGGATCAAAATTGCAATGATTTGTATAGTCATGAGTCTCTTGTTGAAAAATCGAAAATTTTCAAAAAATGCTTTTTCTTTCTAAAAATGCCAAATTTGATCATTTTTGGCTTATTTATACTTAGTCCAGTCAATAAACGACCTCTACGTATACATTTTGACTTATTTGGATCAAAATTGCAGTGATTTGTATAGTCGTGACTCTCTTGTAGAAAAATCGAAAATTTTCAAAAAATGTTTTTTCTATCGTAAAATGTCAAATTTGATCATTTTTGGCTTATTTATACTTAGTCCAGTCATAAACGACCTCTATGTATACATTTTGACTAATTTGGATCAAAATTTCAATGATTTGTATAGTCATGAGTGTCTTCTTGAAAATCGAAAATTTTCAAAAATTGTTTTTTTCTATCGAAAAATGTCAAATTTGATCATTTTTGGCTTAATTATACTTAGTCCAGTCATAAACGACCCCTTTGTATACATTTTGACTTATTTGGATCAAAATTTCAATGATTTGTATAGTCATGACTCTCTTGTAGGAAAAATCGAAAATTTTCAAAAAATGATTTTTTCTATCTAAAAATGTCAAATTTGATCATTTTTGGCTTATTTATACTTAGTCCAGTCATAAACGACCTCTATGTATACATTTTGACTTATTTGGATCAAAATTTCAATGATTTGTATAGTCATGACTCTCTTGTTGAAAAATCGAAAATTTTCAAAAAATGTTCTTTCTATCGAAAAATGTCAAATTTGATCATTTCTGGCTTATTAATACTTAGTTCAGTCATAAACGACCTCTATGTATACATTTTGACTTATTTGGATCAAAATTTCAATGATTTGTATAGTCATGACTCTCTTGTTGAAAAATCGAAATTTTCAAAAAATGTTTTTTTTCTATCGAAAAATGTCAAATTTGATCATTTTTGGCTTATTTATACTTAGTCCAGTCATAAACAACCTCTATGTATACATTTTGACTTATTTGGATCAAAATTTCAATGATTTGTATAGTCATGACTCTCTTGTTGAAAAATCGAAAATTTTCAAAAAATGTTTTATCAATCGAAAAATGTCAAATTTGCTCATTTTTGGCTTATTTATACTTAGTCCAGTCATAAACGACCTCTATGTATACATTTTGACTTATTTGGATCAAAATTGCAATGATTTGTATAGTCATGACTCTCTTGTTGAAAAATCGAAAATTTTTAAAAAAAAGTTTTTTCTATCGAAAAATGTCAAATTTGAGCATTTTTGGCTTATTTATACTTAGTCCAGTCATAAACGACCTCTATGTATACATTTTGACTTATTTGGATCAAAATTGCAATGATTTGTATAGTCATGAGTCTCTTGTTGAAAAATCGAAAATTTTCAAAAAATGTTTTTTCTTTCTAAAAATGCCAAATTTGAACATTTTTGGCTTATTTATACTTAGTCCAGTCATAAACGACCTCTATGTATACATTTTGACTAATTTGGATCAAAATTTCAATGATTTGTATAGTCATGAGTCTCTTGTTGAAAAATCGAAAATTTTCAAAAAATGTTTTTTTCTATCGAAAAATGTCAAATTTGATCATTTTTGGCTTAATTATACTTAGTCCAGTCATAAACGACCCCTATGTATACATTTTGACTTATTTGGATCAAAATTTCAATGATTTGTATAGTCATGACACTCTTGTTGAAAAATCGAAAATTTTCAAAAAATGTTTTTTCTATTGAAAAATGTCAAATTTGATCATTTTTGGCTTATTTATACTTAGTCCAGTCATAAACGACCTCTATGTATACATATTGACTTATTTGGATCAAAATTTCAATGATTTGTATAGTCATGAGTCTCTTGTTGAAAAATCGAAAATTTTCAAAAATTTTTTATCAATCGAAAAATGTCAAATTTGATCATTTTTGGCTTATTTATACTTAGTCCATTCTTAAACGACCTCTATGTATACATTTTGACTTATTTGGATCAAAATTGCAATGATTTGTATAGTCATGACTCTCTTGTTGAAAAATGGAAAATTTTCAAAAAATGTTTTTTCTTTCGAAAAATGTCAAATTTGATCATTTTTGGCTTATTTATACTTAGTCCAGTCATAAACGACCTCTATGTATACATTTTGACTTATTTGGATCAAAATTTCAATGATTTGTATAGTCATGACTCTCTTGTTGAAAAATCGAAAATTTTCAAAAAATGTTTTTTTCTATCGAAAAAACGTCCAAATTTGATCATTTTTGGCTTATTTATACTTAGTCCAGTCATAAACGACCTCTATGTATACATTTTGACTTATTTGGATCAAAATTGCAATGATTTGTATAGTCATGAGTCTCTTGTTGAAAAATCGAAAATTTTCAAAAAATGCTTTTTCTTTCTAAAAATGCCAAATTTGATCATTTTTGGCTTATTTATACTTAGTCCAGTCATAAACGACCTCTACGTATACATTTTGACTTATTTGGATCAAAATTGCAGTGATTTGTATAGTCGTGACTCTCTTGTAGAAAAATCGAAAATTTTCAAAAAATGTTTATTCTAGCGTTAAATGTCAAATTTGATCATTTTTGGCTTATTTATACTTAGTCCAGTCATAAACGACCTCTATGTATACATTTTGACTAATTTGGATCAAAATTTCAATGATTTGTATAGTCATGAGTGTCTTCTTGAAAAATCGAAAATTTTCAAAAATTGTTTTTTCTATCGAAAAATGTCAAATTGATCATTTTTGGCTTAATTATACTTAGTCCAGTCATAAACGACCCCTATGTATACATTTTGACTTATTTGGATCAAAATTTCAATGATTTGTATAGTCATGACTCTCTTGTAGAAAAATCGAAAATTTTCAAAAAATGATTTTTCTATCTAAAAATGTCAAATTTGATCATTTTTGGCTTATTTATACTTAGTCCAGTCATAAACGACCTTCTATGTATACATTTTGACTTATTTGGATCAAAATTTCAATGATTTGTATAGTCATGACTCTCTTGTTGAAAAATCGAAAATTTTCAAAAAATGTTCTTTCTATCGAAAAATGTCAAATTTGATCATTTCTGGCTTATTAATACTTAGTTCAGTCATAAACGACCTCTATGTATACATTTTGACTTATTTGGATCAAAATTTCAATGATTTGTATAGTCATGACTCTCTTGTTGAAAAATCGAAAATTTTCAAAAAATGTTTTTTCTATCGAAAAATGTCAAATTTGATCATTTTGGCTTATTTATACTTAGTCCAGTCATAAACAACCTCTATGTATACATTTTGACTTATTTGGATCAAAATTTCAATGATTTGTATAGTCATGACTCTCTTGTTGAAAAATCGAAAATTTTCAAAAAATGTTTTTGCTATTGAAAAATGTCAAATTTGATCATTTTTGGCTTATTTTTATTTAGTCCAGTCATAAACGACCTCTATGTATACATATTGACTTATTTGGATCAAAATTTCAATGATTTGTATAGTCATGAGTCTCTTGTTGAAAAATCGAAAATTTTCAAAAAATGTTTTATCAATCGAAAAATGTCAAATTTGATCATTTTTGGCTTATTTATACTTAGTCCAGTCATAAACGACCTCTATGTATACATTTTGACTTATTTGGATCAAAATTGCAATGATTTGTATAGTCATGACTCTCTTGTTTGAAAAATCGAAAATTTTTAAAAAAAGTTTTTTCTATCGAAAAATGTCAAATTTGAGCATTTTTTGGCTTATTTATACTTAGTCCAGTCATAAACGACCTCTATGTATACATTTTGACTTATTTGGATCAAAATTTCAATGATTTGTATAGTCATGAGTCTCTTGTTGAAAAATCGAAAATTTTCAAAAAATGTTTTTTTCTATCGAAAAATGTCAAATTTGATCATTTTTGGCTTATTTATACTTAGTCCATTCTTAAACGACCTCTATGTATACATTTTGACTTATTTGGATCAAAATTGCAATGATTTGTATAGTCATGACTCTCTTGTTGAAAAATCGAAAATTTTCAAAAAATGTTTTTTTCTATCGAAAAATGTCAAATTTGATCTTTTTTTGGCTTATTTATACTTAGTCCAGTCATAAACGACCTCTATGTATACATTTTGACTTATTTGGATCAAATGTTCAATGATTTGTATAGTCATTACTATCTTGTTGAAAAATCGAAAATTTTCAAAAAATGTTTTTTCTATCGAAAAATGTCAAATTTGATCATTTTTGGCTTATTTATACTTAGTCCAGTCATAAACGACCTCTATGTATACATTTTGACTTATTTGGATCAAAATTGCAATGATTTGTATAGTCATGAGTCTCTTGTTGAAAAATCGAAAATTTTCAAAAAATGTTTTTTCTTTCTAAAAATGCCAAATTTGATCATTTTTGGCTTATTTATACTTAGTCCAGTCATAAACGACCTCTATGTATACATTTTGACTAATTTGGATCAAAATTTCAATGATTTGTATAGTCATGAGTCTCTTGTTGAAAAATCGAAAATTTTCAAAAAATGTTTTTTTCTATCGAAAAATGTCAAATTTGATCATTTTTGGCTTAATTATACTTAGTCCCAGTCAATAAACGACCCCTATGTATACATTTTGACTTATTTGGATCAAAATTTCAATGATTTGTATAGTCATGACACTCTTGTTGAAAAATCGAAAATTTTCAAAAAATTTTTTTTTTCTATTGAAAAAATGTCAAATTTGATCATTTTTGGCTTATTTATACTTAGTCCAGTCATAAACGACCTCTATGTATACATATTGACTTATTTGGATCAAAATTTCAATGATTTGTATAGTCATGAGTCTCTTGTTGAAAAATCGAAAATTTTCAAAAAATGTTTTATCAATCGAAAAATGTCAAATTTGATCATTTTTGGCTTATTTATACTTAGTCCATTCTTAAACGACCTCTATGTATACATTTTGACTTATTTGGATCAAAATTGCAATGATTTGTATAGTCATGACTCTCTTGTTGAAAAATGGAAAATTTTCAAAAAATGTTTTTTCTTTCGAAAAATGTCAAATTTGATCATTTTTGGCTTATTTATACTTATTCCAGTCATAAACGACCTCTATGTATACATTTTGACTTATTTGGATCAAAATTTCAATGATTTGTATAGTCATGACTCTCTTGTTGAAAAATCGAAAATTTTCAAAAATGTTTTTTTCTATCGAAAAAATGTCAAATTTGATCATTTTTGGCTTAATTATACTTAGTCCAGTCATAAACGACCCCTATGTATACATTTTGACTTATTTGGATCAAAAATTTCAATGATTTGTATAGTCATGACTCTCTTGTAGAAAAATCGAAAATTTTCAAAAAATGATTTTTCTATCTAAAAATGTCAAATTTGATCATTTTTGGCTTATTTATACTTAGTCCAGTCATAAACGACCTCTATGTATACATTTTGACTTATTTGGATCAAAATTTCAATGATTTGTATAGTCATGACTCTCTTGTTGAAAAATCGAAAATTTTCAAAAATGTTCTTTCTATCGAAAAATGTCAAATTTGATCATTTCTGGCTTATTAATACTTAGTTCAGTCATAAACGACCTCTATGTATACATTTTGACTTATTTGGATCAAAATTTCAATGATTTGTATAGTCATGACTCTCTTGTTGAAAAATCGAAAATTTTCAAAAAATGTTTTTTTCTATCGAAAAAATGTCAAATTGATCATTTTTGGCTTATTTATACTTAGTCCAGTCATAAACAACCTCTATGTATACATTTTGACTTATTTGGATCAAAATTTCAATGATTTGTATAGTCATGACTCTCTTGTTGAAAAATCGAAAATTTTCAAAAAATGTTTTTTCTATTGAAAAATGTCAAATTTGATCATTTTTAGCTTATTTATATTTAGTCCAGTCATAAACGACCTTTATGTATACATATTGACTTATTTGGATCAAAATTTCAATGATTTGTATAGTCATGAGTCTCTTTGTTGAAAAAATCGAAAATTTTCAAAAAATGTTTTATCAATCGAAAAATGTCAAATTTGATCATTTTTGGCTTATTTATACTTAGTCCAGTCATAAACGACCCTCTATGTATACATTTTTGACTTATTTGGATCAAAATTGCAATGATTTGTATAGTCATGACTCTCTTGTTGAAAAATCGAAAATTTTTAAAAAATGTTTTTTTCTATCGAAAAATGTCAAATTTGAGCATTTTTGGCTTATTTATACTTAGTCCAGTCATAAACGACCTCTATGTATACATTTTGACTTATTTGGATCAAAATTTCAATGATTTGTATAGTCATGACTCTCTTGTTGAAAAATCGAAAATTTTCAAAAAATGTTTTTTTTCTATCGAAAAACGTCCAAATTTGATCATTTTTGGCTTATTTATACTTAGTCCAGTCATAAACGACCTCTATGTATACATTTTGACTTATTTGGATCAAAATTGCAATGATTTGTATAGTCATGAGTCTCTTGTTGAAAAATCGAAAATTTTCAAAAAAATGCTTTTTCTTTCTAAAAATGCCAAATTTGATCATTTTTGGCTTATTTATACTTAGTCCAGTCATAAACGACCTCTACGTATACATTTTGACTTATTTGGATCAAAATTGCAGTGATTTGTATAGACGTGACTCTCTTGTAGAAAAATCGAAAATTTTCAAAAAATGTTTTTTTCTATCGTAAAATGTCAAATTTGATCATTTTTGGCTTATTTATACTTAGTCCAGTCATAAACGACCTCTATGTATACATTTTGACTAATTTGGATCAAAATTTCAATGATTTGTATAGTCATGAGTGGTCTTCTTGAAAAATCGAAAATTTTCAAAAAATGTTTTTTTCTATCGAAAAATGTCAAATTTGATCATTTTTGGCTTAATTATACTTAGTCCAGTCATAAACGACCCCTATGTATCCATTTTGACTTATTTGGATCAAAATTCAATGATTTGTATAGTCATGACTCTCTTGTAGAAAAATCGAAAATTTTCAAAAAATGATTTTTCTATCTAAAAAATGTCAAATTTGATCATTTTTGGCTTATTTATACTTAGTCCAGTCATAAACGACCTCTATGTATACATTTTGACTTATTTGGATCAAAATTTCAATGATTTGTATAGTCATGACTCTCTTGTTGAAAAATCGAAAATTTCAAAAAATGTTCTTTCTATCGAAAAATGTCAAATTTGATCATTTCTGGCTTATTAATACTTAGTTCAGTCATAAAACGACCTCTATGTATACATTTTGACTTATTTGGATCAAAATTTCAATGATTTGTATAGTCATGACTCTCTTGTTGAAAAATCGAAAATTTTCAAAAAATGTTTTTTTTCTATCGAAAAATGTCAAATTTGATCATTTTTTGGCTTATTTATACTTAGTCCAGTCATAAACAACCTCTATGTATACATTTTGACTTATTTGGATCAAAATTTCAATGATTTGTATAGTCATGACTCTCTTGTTGAAAAATCGAAAATTTTCAAAAAATGTTTTTTCTATTGAAAAATGTCAAATTTGATCATTTTTAGCTTATTTATATTTAGTCCAGTCATAAACGACCTCTATGTATACATATTGACTTATTTGGATCAAAATTTCAATGATTTGTATAGTCATGAGTCTCTTGTTGAAAAATCGAAAATTTTCAAAAAATGTTTTATCAATCGAAAAATGTCAAATTTGATCATTTTTGGCTTATTTATACTTAGTCCAGTCATAAACGACCTCTATGTATACATTTTGACTTATTTGGATCAAAATTGCAATGATTTGTATAGTCATGACTCTCTTGTTGAAAAATCGAAAATTTTTAAAAAATGTTTTTTCTATCGAAAAATGTCAAATTTGAGCATTTTTGGCTTATTTATACTTAGTCCAGTCATAAACGACCTCTATGTATACATTTTGACTTATTTGGATCAAAATTTCAATGATTTGTATAGTCATGACTCTCTTGTTGAAAAATCGAAAATTTTCAAAAAATGTTTTTTCTATCGAAAAACGTCAAATTTGATCATTTTTGGCTTATTTATACTTAGTCCAGTCATAAACGACCTCTATGTATACATTTTGACTTATTTGGATCAAAATTGCAATGATTTGTATAGTCATGAGTCTCTTGTTGAAAAATCGAAAATTTTCAAAAAATGCTTTTTCTTTCTAAAAATGCCAAATTTGATCATTTTTGGCTTATTTATACTTAGTCCAGTCATAAACGACCTCTACGTATACATTTTGACTTATTTGGATCAAAATTGCAGTGATTTGTATAGTCGTGACTCTCTTGTAGAAAAATCGAAAATTTTCAAAAAATGTTTTTTCTATCGTAAAATGTCAAATTTGATCATTTTTGGCTTATTTATACTTAGTCCAGTCATAAACGACCTCTATGTATACATTTTGACTAATTTGGATCAAAATTTCAATGATTTGTATAGTCATGAGTGTCTTCTTGAAAAATCGAAAATTTTCAAAAAATGTTTTTTCTATCGAAAAATGTCAAATTTGATCATTTTTGGCTTAATTATACTTAGTCCAGTCATAAACGACCCCTATGTATACATTTTGACTTATTTGGATCAAAATTTCAATGATTTGTATAGTCATGACTCTCTTGTAGAAAAATCGAAAATTTTCAAAAAATGATTTTTCTATCTAAAAATGTCAAATTTGATCATTTTTGGCTTATTTATACTTAGTCCAGTCATAAACGACCTCTATGTATACATTTTGACTTATTTGGATCAAAATTTCAATGATTTGTATAGTCATGACTCTCTTGTTGAAAAATCGAAAATTTTCAAAAAATGTTCTTTCTATCGAAAAATGTCAAATTTGATCATTTCTGGCTTATTAATACTTAGTTCAGTCATAAACGACCTCTATGTATACATTTTGACTTATTTGGATCAAAATTTCAATGATTTGTATAGTCATGACTCTCTTGTTGAAAAATCGAAAATTTTCAAAAAATGTTGTTTCTATCGAAAAATGTCAAATTTGATCATTTTTGGCTTATTTATACTTAGTCCAGTCATAAACAACCTCTATGTATACATTTTGACTTATTTGGATCAAAATTTCAATGATTTGTATAGTCATGACTCTCTTGTTGAAAAATCGAAAATTTTCAAAAAATGTTTTTTCTATTGAAAAATGTCAAATTTGATCATTTTTAGCTTATTTATATTTAGTCCAGTCATAAACGACCTCTATGTATACATATTGACTTATTTGGATCAAAATTTCAATGATTTGTATAGTCATGAGTCTCTTGTTGAAAAATCGAAAATTTTCAAAAAATGTTTTATCAATCGAAAAATGTCAAATTTGATCATTTTTGGCTTATTTATACTTAGTCCAGTCAAAAACGACCTCTATGTATACATTTTGACTTATTTGGATCAAAATTGCAATGATTTGTATAGTCATGACTCTCTTGTTGAAAAATCGAAAATTTTTAAAAAATGTTTTTTCTATCGAAAAATGTCAAATTTGAGCATTTTTGGCTTATTTATACTTAGTCCAGTCATAAACGACCTCTATGTATACATTTTGACTTATTTGGATCAAAATTTCAATGATTTGTATAGTCATGAGTCTCTTGTTGAAAAATCGAAAATTTTCAAAAAATGTTTTTTCTATCGAAAAATGTCAAATTTGATCATTTTTGGCTTATTTATACTTAGTCCATTCTTAAACGACCTCTATGTATACATTTTGACTTATTTGGATCAAAATTGCAATGATTTGTATAGTCATGACTCTCTTGTTGAAAAATCGAAAATTTTCAAAAAATGTTTTTTCTATCGAAAAATGTCAAATTTGATCATTTTTGGCTTATTTATACTTAGTCCAGTCAGAAACGACCTCTATGTATACATTTTGACTTATTTGGATCAAAATTGCAATGATTTGTATAGTCCTGACTCTCTTGTTGAAAAATAGAAAATTTTTAAAAAATGTTTTTTCTATCGAAAAATGTCAAATTTGATCATTTTTGGCTTATTTATACTTAGTCCAGTCATAAACGACCTCTATGTATACATTTTGACTTATTTGGATCAAAATTGCAATGATTTGTATAGTCATGAGTCTCTTGTTGAAAAATCGAAAATTTTCAAAAAATGTTTTTTCTTTCTAAAAATGCCAAATTTGATCATTTTTGGCTTATTTTTACTTAGTCCAGTCATAAACGACCTCTACGTATACATTTTGACTTATTTGGATCAAAATTGCAGTGATTTGTATAGTCGTGACTCTCTTGTAGAAAAATCGAAAATTTTCAAAAAATGTTTTTTCTATCGTAAAATGTCAAATTTGATCATTTTTGGCTTATTTATACTTAGTCCAGTCATAAACGACCTCTATGTATACATTTTGACTAATTTGGATCAAAATTTCAATGATTTGTATAGTCATGAGTCTCTTGTTAAAAAATCGAAAATTTTCAAAAAATGTTTTTTCTATCGAAAAATGTCAAATTTGATCATTTTTGGCTTAATTATACTTAGTCCAGTCATAAACGACCCCTATGTATACATTTTGACTTATTTGGATCAAAATTTCAATGATTTGTTTAGTCATGACACTCTTGTTGAAAAATCGAAAATTTTCAAAAAATGTTTTTTCTATTGAAAAATGTCAAATTTGATCATTTTTGGCCTATTTATACTTAGTCCAGTCATAAACGACCTCTATGTATACATATTGACTTATTTGGATCAAAATTTCAATGATTTGTATAGTCATGAGTCTCTTGTTGAAAAATCGAAAATTTTCAAAAAATGTTTTATCAATCGAAAAATGTCAAATTTGATCATTTTTGGCTTATTTATACTTAGTCCAGTCATAAACGACCTCTATGTATACATTTTGACTTATTTGGATCAAAATTGCAATGATTTGCATAGTCATGACTCTCTTGTTGAAAAATCGAAAATTTTTAAAGTATGTTTTTTCTATCGAAAAATGTCAAAAATGATCATTTTTGGCTTATTTATACTTAGTCCAGTCATAAACGACCTTTATGTATACATTTTGACTTATTTGGATCAAAATTTCAATGATTTGTATAGTCATGAGTCTCTTGTTGAAAAATCGAAAATTTTCAAAAAATGTTTTTTTCTATCGAAAAATGTCAAATTTGATCATTTTTGGCTTATTTATACTTAGTCTATTCTTAAACGACCTCTATGTATACATTTTGACTTATTTGGATCAAAATTGCAATGATTTGTATAGTCATGACTCTCTTGTTGAAAAATCGAAAATTTTCAAAAAATGTTTTTTCTATCGAAAAATGTCAAATTTGATCATTTTTGGCTTATTTATACTTAGTCCATTCTTAAACGACCTCTATGTATACATTTTGACTTATTTGGATCAAAATTGCAATGATTTGTATAGTCATGACTCTCTTGTTGAAAAATCGAAAATTTTCAAAAAATGTTTTTTCTATCGAAAAATGTCAAATTTGATCATTTTTGGCTTATTTATACTTAGTCCAGTCATAAACGACCTCTATGTATACATTTTGACTTATTTGGATCAAATGTTCAATGATTTGTATAGTCATGACTATCTTGTTGAAAAATCGAAAATTTTCAAAAAATGTTTTTTCTATCGAAAAATGTCAAATTTGATCATTTTTGGCTTATTTATACTTAGTCCAGTCATAAACGACCTCTATGTATACATTTTGACTTATTTGGATCAAAATTGCAATGATTTGTATAATCATGAGTCTCTTGTTGAAAAATCGAAAATTTTCAAAAAATGTTTTTTCTTTCTAAAAATGCCAAATTTGATCATTTTTGGCTTATTTATACTTAGTCCAGTCATAAACGACCTCTACGTATACATTTTGACTTATTTGGATCAAAATTGCAGTGATTTGTATAGTCGTGACTCTCTTGTTGAAAAATCGAAAATTTTCAAAAAATGTTTTTTCTATCGAAAAATGTCAAATTTGATCATTTTTGGCTTATTAATACTTAGTTCAGTCATAAACGACCTCTATGTATACATTTTGACTTATTTGGATCAAAATTTCAATGATTTGTATAGTCATGACTCTCTTGTTGAAAAATCGAAAATTTTCAAAAAATGTTTTTTCTATCGAAAAATGTCAAATTTGATCATTTTTGGCTTATTTATACTTAGTCCAGTCATAAACGACCTCTATGTTTACATTTTGACTTATTTGGATCAAAATTTCAATGATTTGTATAGTCATGACTCTATTGTTGAAAAATCGAAAATTTTTAAAAAATGTTTTTTCTATCGAAAAATGTCAAATTTGATCATTTTTGGCTTACTTATACTTAGTCCAGTCATAAACGACCTCTATGTATACATTTTGACTTATTTGGATCAAAATTTCAATGATTTGTATAGTCATGAGTCTCTTGTTGAAAAATCGAAAATTTTCAAAAAATGTTTTTTCTATCGAAAAATGTCAAATTTGATCATTTTTGGCTTATTTATACTTAGTCCAGTCATAAACGACCTCTATGTATACATTTTGACTTATTTGGATCAAAATTTCAATGATTTGTATAGTCCTGAGTCTCTTGTTGAAAAATCGAAAATTTTCAAAAAATGTTTTTTCTATCGAAAAATGTCAAATTTGATCATTTTTGGCTTATTTATACTTAGTCCATTCTCAAACGACCTCTATGTATACATTTTGACTTATTTGGATCAAAATTGCAATGATTTGTATAGTCATGACTCTCCTGTTGAAAAATCGAAAATTTTCAAAAAATGTTTTTCTATCGAAAAATGTCAAATTTGATCATTTTTGGCTTATTTATACTTAGTCCAGTCATAAGCGACCTCTATGTATACATTTTGACTTATTTGGATCAAAATTTCAATGATTTGTATAGTCATGACTCTCTTGTTGAAAAATCGAAAATTTTCAAAAAATGTTTTTTCTATCGAAAAATGTCAAATTTGATCATTTTTGGCTTATTTATACTTAGTCCAGTCATAAACGACCTCTATGTATACATTTTGACTTATTTGGATCAAAATTGCAATGATTTGTATAGTCATGACTCTCTTGTTGAAAAATCGAAAATTTTCAAAAAATGTTTTTTTCTATCGAAAAATGTCAAATTTGATCATTTTTGGCTTATTTATACTTAGTCCAGTCATAAACGACCTCTATGTATACATTTTGACTTATTTGGATCAAAATTTCAATGATTTGTATAGTCATGACTCTCTTGTTGAAAAATCGAAAATTTTCAAAAAATGTTTTTCTATCGAAAAATGTCAAATTTGATCATTTTTGGCTTATTTATACTTAGTCCAGTCATAAACGACCTCTATGTATACATTTTGACTTATTTGGATCAAAATTTCAATGATTTGTATAGTCATGACTCTCTTGTTGAAAAATCGAAAATTTTCAAAAAATGTTTTTTCTATCGAAAAATGTCAAATTTGATCATTTTTGGCTTATTTATACTTAGTCCAGTCATAAACGACCTCTATGTATACATATTGACTTATTTGGATCAAAATTTCAATGATTTGTATAGTCATGAGTCTCTTGTTGAAAAATCGAAAATTTTCAAAAAATGTTTTATCAATCGAAAAATGTCAAATTTGATCATTTTTGGCTTATTTATACTTAGTCCAGTCATAAACGACCTCTATGTATACATTTTGACTTATTTGGATCAAAATTGCAATGATTTGTATAGTCATGACTCTCTTGTTGAAAAATCGAAAATTTTCAAAAAATGTTTTTTTCTATCGAAAAATGTCAAATTTGATCATTTTTGGCTTATTTATACTTAGTCCAGTCATAAACGACTTCTATGTATACATTTTGACTTATTTGGATCAAAATTTCAATGATTTGTATAGTCATGAGTCTCTTGTTGAAAAATCGAAAATTTTCAAAAAGTGTTTTTTCTATCGAAAAATGTCAAATTTGATCATTTTTGGCTTATTTATACTTAGTCCAGTTATAAACGACCTCTATGTATACATTTTGACTTACTTGGATCAAAATTTCAATGATTTGTATAGTCTGAGTCTCTTGTTGAAAAATCGAAAATTTTCAAAAAATGTTTTTTCTATCGAAAAATATCAAATTTGATCATTTTTGGCTTATTTATACTTAGTCCATTCATAAACGACCTCTATGTATACATTTTGACTTATTTGGATCAAAATATCAATGATTTGTATAGTCATGAGTCTCTTGTTGAAAAATCTAAAATTTTCAAAAAATGTTTTTTCTATCGAAAAATGTCAAATTTGATCATTTTTGGCTTATTTATACTTAGTCCAGTCAAAAACGACCTCAATGTATACATTTTGACTTATTTGGATCAAATTGCAATGATTTGTATAGTCATAACTCTCTTGTTGAAAAATCGAAAAATTTCAAAAAATGTTTTTTCTATCGAAAAATGTCAAATTTGATCATTTTTGGCTTATTTATACTTAGTCCAGTCATAAACGATCTCTATGTATACATTTTGACTTATTTAGATCAAAATATCAATGATTTGTATAGTCATGAGTCTCTTGTTGAAAAATCTAAAATTTTCAAAAAATGTTTTTTCTATCGAAAAATGTCAAATTTGATCATTTTTGGCTTATTTATACTTAGTCCAGTCATAAACGACCTCTTTGTATACATTTTGACTTATTTGGATCAAAAATTCAATGATTTGTATAGTCATGACTCTCTTGTTGAAAAATCGAAAATTTTCAAAAAATGTTTTTTCTATCAAAAAATGTCAAATTTGATCATTTTTGGCTTATTTATACTTAGTCCAGTCATAAACGATCTCTATGTATACATTTTGACTTATTTGGATCAAAATTTCAAAGATTTGTATAGTCATGAGTCTCTTGTTGAAAAATCGAAAATTTTCAAAAAATGTTTTTTCTATCGAAAAATGTCAAATTTGATCATTTTTGACTTATTTATACTTAGTCCAGTCATAAACGACCTCTATGTATACATTTTGACTTATTTGGATCAAAATTTCAATGATTTGTATAGTCATGACTCTCTTGTTGAAAAATCGAAAATTTTCAAAAAATGTTTTTTCTATCAAAAAATGTCAAATTTGATCATTTTTGGCTTATTTATACTTAGTCCAGTCATAAACGATCTCTATGTATACATTTTGACTTATTTGGATCAAAATTTCAAAGATTTGTATAGTCATGAGTCTCTTGTTGAAAAATCGAAAATTTTCAAAAAATGTTTTTTCTATCGAAAAATGTCAAATTTGATCATTTTTGACTTATTTATACTTAGTCCAGTCATAAACGACCTCTATGTATACATATTGACTTATTTGGATCAAAAAATCAATGCTTTGTATAGTCATGAGTCTCTTGTTGAAAAATCTAAAATTTTCAAAAAATGTTTTTTCTATCGAAAAATGTCAAATTTGATCATTTTTGGCTTATTTATACTTAGTCCAGTCAAAAACGACCTCAATGTATACATTTTGACTTATTTGGATCAAATTGCAATGATTTGTATAGTCATAACTCTCTTGTTGAAAAATCGAAAAATTTCAAAAAATGTTTTTTCTATCGAAAAATGTCAAATTTGATCATTTTTGGCTTATTTATACTTAGTCCAGTCATAAACGATCTCTATGTATACATTTTGACTTATTTGGATCAAAATATCAATGATTTGTATAGTCATGAGTCTCTTGTTGAAAAATCTAAAATTTTCAAAAAATGTTTTTTCTATCGAAAAATGTCAAATTTGATCATTTTTGGCTTATTTATACTTAGTCCAGTCATAAACGACCTCTTTGTATACATTTTGACTTATTTGGATCAAAAATTCAATGATTTGTATAGTCATGACTCTCTTGTTGAAAAATCGAAAATTTTCAAAAAATGTTTTTTCTATCAAAAAATGTCAAATTTGATCATTTTTGGCTTATTTATACTTAGTCCAGTCATAAACGATCTCTATGTATACATTTTGACTTATTTGGATCAAAATTTTAAAGATTTGTATAGTCATGAGTCTCTTGTTGAAAAATCGAAAATTTTCAAAAAATGTTTTTTCTATCGAAAAATGTCAAATTTGATCATTTTTGACTTATTTATACTTAGTCCAGTCATAAACGACCTTTATGTATACATTTTGACTTATTTGGATCAAAATTTCAATGATTTGTATAGTCATGACTCTCTTGTTGAAAAATCGAAAATTTTCAAAAAAAGTGTTTTCTATCGAAAAATGTCAAATTTGATCATTTTTGGCTTATTTATACTTAGTCCAGTCTTAAACGACCTCTATGTATACATATTGACTTATTTGGATCAAAAAATCAATGCTTTGTATAGTCATGAGTCTCTTGTTGAAAAATCGAAAATTTTCAAAAAATGTTTTATCAATCGAAAAATGTCAAATTTGATCATTTTTGGCTTATTTATACTTAGTCCAGTCATAAACGACCTCAATGTATACATTTTGACTTATTTGGATCAAAATTGCAATGATTTGTATAGTCATGACTCTCTTGTTGAAAAATCGAAAATTTTCAAAAAATGTTTTTTCTATCGAAAAATGTCAAATTTGATCATTTTTGGCTTATTTATACTTAGTCCAGTCATAAACGACTTCTATCTATACATTTTGACTTATTTGGATCAAAATTTCAATGATTTGTATAGTCATGAGTCTCTTGTTGAAAAATCGAAAATTTTCAAAAAATGTTTTTTCTATCGAAAAATGTCAAATTTGATCATTTTTGGCTTATTTATACTTAGTCCATTCATAAACGACCTCTATGTATACATTTTGACTTATTTGGATCAAAATATCAATGATTTGTATAGTCATGAGTCTCTTGTTGAAAAATCGAAAATTTTCAAAAAATGTTTTTTCTATCGAAAAATGTCAAATTTGATCATTTTTGGCTTATTTATACTTAGTCCAGTCATAAACGACCTCTATGTATACATTTTGACTTATTTGGATCAAAATTTCAATGATTTGTATAGTCATGAGTCTCTTGTTGAAAAATCAAAAAATTTCAAAAAATGTTTAATCAATCGAAAAATGTTAAATTTGATCATTTTTGACTTATTTATACCTAGTCCAGTCATAAACGACCTCTATGTATACATTTTGACTTATTTTGATCAAAATTGCAATGATTTGTATAGTCATGAGTCTCTTGTTGAAAAATCAAAAATTTTCAAAAAATGTTTTTTCTTTCGAAAAATGTCAAATTTGATCATTTTTGGCTTATTTATACTTAGTCCATTCATAAACGACCTCTATGTATACATTTTGACTTATTTGGATCAAAATATCAATGATTTGTATAGTCATGAGTCTCTTGTTGAAAAATCGAAAATTTTCAAAAAATGTTTTTTCTATCGAAAAATGTCAAATTTGATCATTTTTGGCTTATTTATACTTAGTCCAGTCATAAACGACCTCTATGTATACATTTTGACTTATTTGGATCAAAATTTCAATGATTTGTATAGTCATGAGTCTCTTGTTGAAAAATCGAAAATTTTCAAAAAATGTTTTTTCTATCGAAAAATGTCAAATTTGATCATTTTTGGCTTATTTATACTTAGTCCAGTCATAAACGACCTCTATGTATACATTTTGACTTATTTGTATCAAAATTGCAATGATTTGTATAGTCATGACTCTCTTGTTGAAAAATCGAAAATTTTCAAAAAATTTTTTTCTATCGAAAAATGTCAAATTTGATCATTTTTGGCTTATTTATACTTAGTCCAGTCATAAACGACCTCTATGTATACATTTTGACTTATTTGGATCAAAATTTCAATGATTTGTATAGTCATGACTCTCTTGTTGAAAAATCGAAAATTTTCAAAAAATGTTTTTTCTATCGAAAAATGTCAAATTTGATCATTTTTGGCTTATTTATACTTAGTCCAGTCATAAACGACCTCTATGTATACATATTGACTTATTTGGATCAAAATTTCAATGATTTGTATAGTCATGAGTCTCTTGTTGAAAAATCGAAAATTTTCAAAAAATGTTTTATCAATCGAAAAATGTCAAATTTGATCATTTTTGGCTTATTTATACTTAGTCCAGTCATAAACGACCTCTATGTATACATTTTGACTTATTTGGATCAAAATTGCAATGATTTGTATAGTCATGACTCTCTTGTTGAAAAATCGAAAATTTTCAAAAAATGTTTTTTCTATCGAAAAATGTCAAATTTGATCATTTTTGGCTTATTTATACTTAGTCCAGTCATAAACGACCTCTATGTATTCATTTTGACTTATTTGTATCAAAATTGCAATGATTTGTATAGTCATGACTCTCTTGTTGAAAAATCGAAAATTTTCAAAAAATTTTTTTCTATCGAAAAAAGTCAAATTTGATCATTTTTGGCTTATTTATACTTAGTCCAGTCATAAACGACCTCTATGTATACATTTTGACTTATTTGGATCAAAATTTCAATGATTTGTATAGTCATGACTCTCTTGTTGAAAAATCGAAAATTTTCAAAAAATGTTTTTTCTATCGAAAAATGTCAAATTTGATCATTTTTGGCTTATTTATACTTAGTCCAGTCATAAACGACCTCTATGTATACATATTGACTTATTTGGATCAAAATTTCAATGATTTGTATAGTCATGAGTCTCTTGTTGAAAAATCGAAAATTTTCAAAAAATGTTTTATCAATCGAAAAATGTCAAATTTGATCATTTTTGGCTTATTTATACTTAGTCCAGTCATAAACGACCTCTATGTATACATTTTGACTTATTTGGATCAAAATTGCAATGATTTGTATAGTCATGACTCTCTTGTTGAAAAATCGAAAATTTTCAAAAAATGTTTTCTCTATCGAAAAATGTCAAATTTGATCATTTTTGGCTTATTTATACTTATTAGTCCAGTCATAAACGACTTCTATGTATACATTTTGACTTATTTGGATCGAAATTTCAATGATTTGTATAGTCATGAGTCTCTTGTTGAAAAATCGAAAATTTTCAAAAAGTGTTTTTTCTATCGAAAAATGTCAAATTTGATCATTTTTGGCTTATTTATACTTAGTAGGTACAGTTATAAACGACCTCTATGTATACATTTTGACTTACTTGGATCAAAATTTCAATGATTTGTATAGTCATGAGTCTCTTGTTGAAAAATCGAAAATTTTCAAAAAATGTTTTTTCTATCGAAAAATGTCAAATTTGATCATTTTTGGCTTATTTATACTTAGTCCATTCATAAACGACCTCTATGTATACATTTTGACTTATTTGGATCAAAATTTCAATGATTTGTATAGTCATGAGTCTCTTGTTGAAAAATTGAAAATTTTCAAAAAATATTTTTTCTATCGAAAATGTCAAATTTGATCATTTTTGGCTTATTTATACTTAGTCCAGTCAAAAACGACCTCTATGTATACATTTTGACTTATTTGGATCAAAATTGCAATGATTTGTATAGTCATAACTCTCTTGTTGAAAAATCGAAAATTTTCAAAAAATGTTTTTTCTATCGAAAAATGTCAAATTTGATCATTTTTGGCTTATTTATACTTAGTCCAGTCATAAACGACGTCTTTGTATACATTTTGACTTATTTGGATCAAAATTTCAATGATTTGTATAGTCATGAGTCTCTTGTTGAAAAATCGAAAATTTTCAAAAAATGTTTTTTCTATCAAAAAATGTCAAATTTGATCATTTTTGGCTCATTTATATTTAGTCCAGTCATAAACGATCTCTATGTATACATTTTGACTTATTTGGATCAAAATTTCAAAGATTTGTATAGTCATGAGTCTCTTGTTGAAAAATCGAAAATTTTCAAAAAATGTTTTTTCTATCGAAAAATGTCAAATTTGATCATTTTTGGCTTATTTATACTTAGTCCAGTCATAAACGACCTCTATGTATACATTTTGACTTATTTGGATCAAATTTGCAATGATTTGTATAGTCATGACTCTCTTGTTGAAAAATCGAAAATTTTCAAAAAATGTTTTTTTCTATCGCAAAATGTCAAATTTGATCATTTTTGGCTTATTTATACTTAGTCCAGTCATTAACGAACTCTATGTATACATTTTGCCTTATTTGGATCAAAATTTCAATGATTTGTATAGTCATGAGTCTCTTGTTGAAAAATCGCAAATTTTCAAAAAATGTTTTTTCAATCGAAAAATGTCAAATTTGATCATTTTTGGCTTATTTATACTTAGTCCAGTCATAAACGACCTCTATGTATACATTTTGACTTATTTGGATCAAAATTTCAATGATTTGTATAGTCATGAGTCTCTTGTTGAAAAATCGAAAATTTTCAAAAAATGTTTTTTCTATCGAAAAATGTCAAATTTGATCATTTTTGGCTTATTCATACTTAGTCCAGTCATAAACGACCTCTATGTATACATTTGGACTTATTTGGATCAAAATTGCAATGATTTGTATAGTCATGACTCTCTTGTTGAAAAATCGAAAATTTTCAAAAAATGTTTTTTCTATCGAAAAATGTCAAATTTGATCATTTTTGGCTTATTTATACTTAGTCCAGTCATTAACGAACTCTATGTATACATTTTGACTTATTTGGATCAAAATTTCAATGATTTGTATAGTCATGAGTCTCTTGTTGAAAAATCGCAAATTTTCAAAAAATGTTTTTTCAATCGAAGAATGTCAAATTTGATCATTTTTGGCTTATTTATACTTAGTCCAGTCATAAACGACCTCTATGTATACATTTTTAATTATTTGGATCAAAATTGCTATGATTTGTATAGTCATGAGTCTCTTGTTGAAAAATCAAAAAATTTCAAAAAATGTTTAATCAATCGAAAAATGTTAAATTTGATCATTTTTGACTTATTTATACCTAGTCCAGTCATAAACGACCTCTATGTATACATTTTGACTTATTTGGATCAAAATTGCAATGATTTGTATAGTCATGAGTCTCTTGTTGAAAAATCAAAAATTTTCAAAAAATGTTTTTTCTTTCGAAAAATGTCAAATTTGATCATTTTTGGCTTATTTATACTTAGTCCATTCATAAACGACCTCTATGTATACATTTTGACTTATTTGGATCAAAATATCAATGATTTGTATAGTCATGAGTCTCTTGTTGAAAAATCGAAAATTTTCAAAAAATGTTTTTTTCTATCGAAAAATGTCAAATTTGATCATTTTTGGCTTATTTATACTTAGTCCAGTCATAAACGACCTCTATGTATACATTTTGACTTATTTGGATCAAAATTTCAATGATTTGTATAGTCATGACTCTCTTGTTGAAAAATCGAAAATTTTCAAAAAATTTTTTTCTATCGAAAAATGTCAAATTTGATCATTTTTGGCTTATTTATACTTAGTCCAGTCATAAACGACCTCTATGTATACATTTTGACTTATTTGGATCAAAATTTCAATGATTTGTATAGTCATGACTCTCTTGTTGAAAAATCGAAAATTTTCAAAAAATGTTTTTTTCTATCGAAAAATGTCAAATTTGATCATTTTTGGCTTATTTATACTTAGTCCAGTCATAAACGACCTCTATGTATACATATTGACTTATTTGGATCAAAATTTCAATGATTTGTATAGTCATGAGTCTCTTGTTGAAAAATCGAAAATTTTCAAAAAATGTTTTATCAATCGAAAAATGTCAAATTTGATCATTTTTGGCTTATTTATACTTAGTCCAGTCATAAACGACCTCTATGTATACATTTTGACTTATTTGGATCAAAATTGCAATGATTTGTATAGTCATGACTCTCTTGTTGAAAAATCGAAAATTTTCAAAAAATGTTTTCTCTATCGAAAAATGTCAAATTTGATCATTTTTGGCTTATTTATACTTAGTCCAGTCATAAACGACTTCTATGTATACATTTTGACTTATTTGGATCAAAATTTCAATGATTTGTATAGTCATGAGTCTCTTGTTGAAAAATCGAAAATTTTCAAAAAGTGTTTTTTCTATCGAAAAATGTCAAATTTGATCATTTTTGGCTTATTTATACTTAGTCCAGTTATAAACGACCTCTATGTATACATTTTGACTTACTTGGATCAAAATTTCAATGATTTGTATAGTCATGAGTCTCTTGTTGAAAAATCGAAAATTTTCAAAAAATGTTTTTTCTATCGAAAAATGTCAAATTTGATCATTTTTGGCTTATTTATACTTAGTCCAGTCATAAACGACCTCTATGTATACATTTTGACTTATTTGGATCAAAATTGCAATGATTTGTATAGTCATGACTCTCTTGTTGAAAAATCGAAAATTTTCAAAAAATGTTTTTTCTATCGAAAAATGTCAAATTTGATCATTTTTGGCTTATTTATACTTATTAGTCCAGTCATAAACGACTTCTATGTATACATTTTGACTTATTTGGATCGAAATTTCAATGATTTGTATAGTCATGAGTCTCTTGTTGAAAAATCGAAAATTTTCAAAAAGTGTTTTTTTCTATCGAAAAATGTCAAATTTGATCATTTTTGGCTTATTTATACTTAGTAGGTACAGTTATAAACGACCTCTATGTATACATTTTGACTTACTTGGATCAAAATTTCAATGATTTGTATAGTCATGAGTCTCTTGTTGAAAAATCGAAAATTTTCAAAAAATGTTTTTTTCTATCGAAAAATGTCAAATTTGATCATTTTTGGCTTATTTATACTTAGTCCATTCATAAACGACCTCTATGTATACATTTTGACTTATTTGGATCAAAATTTCAATGATTTGTATAGTCATGAGTCTCTTGTTGAAAAATTGAAAATTTTCAAAAAATATTTTTTCTATCGAAAATGTCAAATTTGATCATTTTTGGCTTATTTATACTTAGTCCAGTCAAAAACGACCTCTATGTATACATTTTGACTTATTTGGATCAAAATTGCAATGATTTGTATAGTCATAACTCTCTTGTTGAAAAATCGAAAATTTTCAAAAAATGTTTTTTCTATCGAAAAATGTCAAATTTGATCATTTTTGGCTTATTTATACTTAGTCCAGTCATAAACGACGTCTTTGTATACATTTTGACTTATTTGGATCAAAATTTCAATGATTTGTATAGTCATGAGTCTCTTGTTGAAAAATCGAAAATTTTCAAAAAATGTTTTTTCTATCAAAAAATGTCAAATTTGATCATTTTTGGCTCATTTATACTTAGTCCAGTCATAAACGATCTCTATGTATACATTTTGACTTATTTGGATCAAAATTTCAAAGATTTGTATAGTCATGAGTCTCTTGTTGAAAAATCGAAAATTTTCAAAAAATGTTTTTTCTATCGAAAAATGTCAAATTTGATCATTTTTGGCTTATTTATACTTAGTCCAGTCATAAACGACCTCTATGTATACATTTTGACTTATTTGGATCAAAATTGCAATGATTTGTATAGTCATGACTCTCTTGTTGAAAAATCGAAAATTTTCAAAAAATGTTTTTTCTATCGAAAAATGTCAAATTTGATCATTTTTGGCTTATTTATACTTAGTCCAGTCATTAACGAACTCTATGTATACATTTTGCCTTATTTGGATCAAAATTTCAATGATTTGTATAGTCATGAGTCTCTTGTTGAAAAATCGCAAATTTTCAAAAAATGTTTTTTCAATCGAAAAATGTCAAATTTGATCATTTTTGGCTTATTTATACTTAGTCCAGTCATAAACGACCTCTATGTATACATTTTGACTTATTTGGATCAAAATTTCAATGATTTGTATAGTCATGAGTCTCTTGTTTAAAAATCGAAAATTTTCAAAAAATGTTTTTTCTATCGAAAAATGTCAAATTTGATCATTTTTGGCTTATTTATACTTAGTCCAGTCATAAACGACCTCTATGTATACATTTTGACTTATTTGGATCAAAATTGCAATGATTTGTATAGTCATGAGTCTCTTGTTGAAAAATCGAAAATTTTCAAAAAATGTTTTTTCTATCGAAAAATGTCAAATTTGATCATTTTTGGCTTATTCATACTTAGTCCAGTCATAAACGACCTCTATGTATACATTTGGACTTATTTGGATCAAAATTGCAATGATTTGTATAGTCATGACTCTCTTGTTGAAAAATCGAAAATTTTCAAAAAATGTTTTTTCTATCGAAAAATGTCAAGTTTGATCATTTTTGGCTTATTTATACTTAGTCCAGTCATTAACGAACTCTATGTATACATTTTGACTTATTTGGATCAAAATTTCAATGATTTGTATAGTCATGAGTCTCTTGTTGAAAAATCGCAAATTTTCAAAAAATGTTTTTTCAATCGAAGAATGTCAAATTTGATCATTTTTGGCTTATTTATACTTAGTCCAGTCATAAACGACCTCTATGTATACATTTTTAATTATTTGGATCAAAATTGCTATGATTTGTATAGTCATGACTCTCTTGTTGAAAAATCGAAAATTTTTAAAAAATGTTTTTTCTATCGAAAAATGTCAAATTTGATCATTTTTGGCTTATTTATACTTAGTCCAGTCATAAACGACCTCTATGTACACATTTTGACTTATTTGGATCAAAATTTCAATGATTTGTATAGTCATGAGTCTCTTGTTGAAAAATCGAAAATTTTCAAAAAATGTTTTTTCTATCGAAAAATGTCAAATTTGATCATTTTTTGCTTATTTATACTTAGTCCAGTCATAAACGACCTCTATGTATACATTTTGACTTATTTGGATCAAAATTTCAATGATTTGTATAGTCATGAGTCTCTTGTTGAAAAATCGAAAATTTTCAAAAAATGTTTTTTCTATCGAAAAATGTCAAATTTGATCATTTTTGGCTTATTTATACTTAGTCCATTCTTAAACGACCTCTATGTAAACATTTTGACTTACTTGGATCAAAATTTCAATGATTTGTATAGTCATGAGTCTCTTGTTGAAAAATCGAAAATTTTCAAAAAATGTTTTTTCTATCGAAAAATGTCAAATTTGATTATTTTTGGCTTATTTATACTTAGTCCATTCATAAACGACCTCTATGTATACATTTTGACTTATTTGGATCAAAATATCAATGATTTGTATAGTCATGAGTCTCTTGTTGAAAAATCGAAAATTTTCAAAAAATGTTTTTTCTATCGAAAAATGTCAAATTTGATCATTTTTGGCTTATTTATACTTAGTCCAGTCATAAACGACCTCTATGTATACATTTTGACTTATTTGGATCAAAATTTCAATGATTTGTATAGTCATGAGTCTCTTGTTGAAAAATCAAAAAATTTCAAAAAATGTTTAATCAATCGAAAAATGTTAAATTTGATCATTTTTGACTTATTTATACCTAGTCCAGTCATAAAAGACCTCTCTCTATGTATACATTTTGACTTATTTGGATCAAAATTGCAATGATTTGTATAGTCATGAGTCTCTTGTTGAAAAATCGAAAATTTTCAAAAAATGTTTTTTCTATCGAAAAATGTCAAATTTGATCATTTTTGGCTTATTTATACTTAGTCCAGTCATAAACGACCTCTATGTATACATTTTGACTTATTTGGATCAAAATTGCAATGATTTGTATAGTCATGACTCTCTTGTTGAAAAATCGAAAATTTTCAAAAATGTTTTATCTATCGAAAAATGTCAAATTTGATCATATTTGGCTTATTTATACTTAGTCCAGTCATAAACGACCTCTATGTATACATTTTGACTTATTTGGATCAAAATTTTAATGATTTGTATAGTCATGAGTCTCTTGTTGAAAAATCGAAAATTTTCAAAAAAAGGTTTTTCTATCGAAAAGTGTCAAATTTGATCATTTTTGGCTTATTTATACTTAGTCCAGTCATAAACGACCTCAATGTTAACATTTTGACTTATTTGGATCAAAATTGCAATGATTTGTATAGTCATGACTCTCTTGTTGAAAAATCGAAAATTTTCAAAAAATGTTTTTTCTATCGAAAAAAGTCAAATTTGATCATTTTTGGCTTATTTTTACTTAGTCCAGTCATAAACGACCTCTATGTATACATTTTGACTTATTTGGATCAAAATTTCAATGATTTGTATAGTCATGAGTCTCTTGTTGAAAAATCGAAAATTTCAAAAAATGTTTTTTCTATCGCAAAATGTCAAATTTGATCATTTTTGGCTTATTTATACTTAGTTTAGTCATAAACGACCTCTATGTGAACATTTTAACTTATTTGGATCAAAATTTCAATGATTTGTATAGTCATGACTCTTTTGTTGAAAAATCGAAAATTTTCAAAAAATGTTTTTTCTATCGAAAAATGTCAAATTTGATCATTTTTGGCTTATTTATACTAAGTCCAGTCATAAACGACCTCAATGTTAACATTTTGACTTATTTGGATCAAAATTTCAATGATTTGTATAGTCATGACTCTCTTGTTGAAAAATCGAAAATTTTCAAAAAATGTTTTTTCTTTCGAAAAATGTCAAATTTGATCATTTTTGGATTATTTATACTTAGTCCAGTCATAAACGACCTCTATGTATACATTTTGACTTATTTGGATCAAAATTTCAATGATTTGTATAGTCATGAGTCTCTTGTTGAAAAATCGAAAATTTTCAAAAAATATTTTTTCAATCGCAAAATGTCAAATTTGATCATTTTTGGTTTATTTATACTTAGTCCAGTCATAAACGACCTCTATGTATACATTTTGACTTATTTGGATCAAAATTTCAATGATTTGTATAGTCATGACTCTCTTGTTGAAAAATCGAAAATTTTCAAAAAATGTTTTTTCTTTCGAAAAATGTCAAATTTGATCATTTTTGGCTTATTTATACTTAGTCCAGTCAAAAACGATCACTATGTATACATTTTGACTTATTTGGATCAAAATTTCAATGATTTGTATAGTCATGACTCTCTTCTTGAAAAATCGAAAATTTTCAAAAAATGTTTTTTCTATCGAAAAATGTCAAATTTGATCATTCTTGGCTTATTTATACTTAGTCCAGTCATAAACGACCTCTATGTATACATTTTGACTTATTTGGATCAAAATTGCAATGATTTGTATAGTCATGAGTCTCTTGTTGAAAAATCGAAAACTTTCAAAAAATGTTTTTTCTATCGAAAAAAGTCAAATTTGATCATTTTTGGCTTATTATTACTTAGTCCAGTCATAAACGACCTCTATGTATACATTTTGACTTATTTGGATCAAAATTTCAATGATTTGTATAGTCATGAGTCTCTTGTTGAAAAATCGAAAATTTTCAAAAAATGTCGTTTCTGTCGAAAAATGTCAAATTTGATCATTTTTGGCTTATTTATACTTAGTCCAGTGATAAACGACCTCTGTGTATACATTTTGACTTATTTGGATCAAAATTGCAATGATTTGTATAGTCATGACTCTCTTGTTGAAAAATCGAAAATTTTCAAAAAATGTTTTTTCTATCGAAAAATGTCAAATTTGATCATTTTTAGCTTATTTATACTTAGTCCAGTGATAAACGACCTCTATGTATACATTTTGACTTATTTGGATCAAAATTTCAATGATTTGTATAGTCAAGACTCTCTTGTTGAAAAATCGAAAATTTTCAAAAAATGTTTTTTCTATCGAAAAATGTCAAATTTGATCATTTTTGGCTTATTTATACTAAGTCCAGTCATTAACGACCTCAATGTTAACATTTTGACTTATTTGGATCAAAATTTCAATGATTTGTATAGTCATGACTCTCTTGTTGAAAAATCGAAAATTTTCAAAAATGTTTTTTCTATCGAAAAATGTCAAATTTGATCATTTTTGGCTTATTTATACTTAGTCCAGTCATAAACGACCTCTATGTATACATTTTGACTTATTTGGATCAAAATTTCAATGATTTGTATAGTCATGAGTCTCTTGTTAAAAAATCGAAAATTTTCAAAAAATGTTTTTTCTATCAAAAAATGTCAAATTTGATCATTTTTGGCTTATTTATACTTAGTCCAGTCATAAACGACCTTTATGTATACATTTTGACTTATTTGGATCAAAATTTCAATGATTTGTATAGTCATGAGTCTCTTGTTGAAAATTCGAAAATTTTCAAAAAATGTTTTTTCTATCAAAAAATGTCAAATTTGATCATTTTTGGCCTGTTTATATTTAGTCCAGTCATAAACGACCTCTACGTATACATTTTGACTTATTTGGATCAAAATTTCAATGATTTGTATAGTCATGAGTCTCTTGTTGAAAAATCGAAAATTTTCAAAAAAAAATTTTTCTATCGAAAAATGTCAAATTTGATCATTTTTGGCTTATTTATACTTAGTCCAGTGATAAACGACCTCTATGTATACATTTTGACTTATTTGGATCAAAATTGCAATGATTTGTATAGTCATAACTCTCTTGTTGAAAAATCGAAAATTTTCAAAAAATGTTTTTTCTATCGAAATATGTCAAATTTGATCATTTTTGGCTTATTTATACTTAGTCCAGTCATAAACGACCTCTATGTATACATTTTGACTTATATGGATCAAAATTGCAATGATTTGTATTGTCATGACTCTCTTGTTGAAAAATCGAAAATTTTCAAAAACTGTTTTTTCTATCGAAAAATGTCAAATTTGATCATTTTTGGCTTATTTATACTTAGTCCAGTCATAAACGACCTCTATGTATACATTTTGACTTATTTGGAAAAAAATTGTAATGATTTGTATAGTCATGACTCTCTTGTTGAAAAATCGAACATTTTCAAAAAATGGTTTTTCTATCGAAAAATGTCAAATTTGATCATTTTTGGCTTATTTATACTTAGTCCAGTCATAAACGACCTCTATGAATACATTTTGACTTATTTGGATCAAAATTGCAATGATTTGTATAGTCATGACTCTCTTGCTGAAAAATCGAAAATTTTCAAAAAATGTTTTTTTTTTTCGAAAAATGTCAAATTTGATCATTTTTAGCTTATTTATACTTAGTCCAGTCATAAACGACCTCTATGTATACATTTCGACTTATTTGGATCAAAATTTCAATGATTTGTATAGTCATGAGTCTCTTGTTGAAAAATCGAAAATTTTCAAGAAATGTTTTTTCTATCAAAAAATGTCAAATTTGATCATTTTTGGCTTATTTATACTTAGTCCAGTCATAAACGACCTCTATGTATACATTTTGACTTATTTGGATCAAAATTTCAATGATTTGTATAGTCATGAGTCTCTTGTTGAAAAATCGAAAATTTTCAAAAAATATTTTTTCTATCGAAAAATGTCAAATTTGATCATTTTTGGCTTATTTATACTTAGTCGATTCATAAACGTCCTCTATGTATACATTTCGACTTATTTGGATCAAAATTTCAATGATTTGTATAGTCATGAGTCTCTTGTTGAAAAATCGAAAATTTTCAAAAAATGTTTTTTCTATCAAAAAATGTCAAATTTGATCATTTTTGGCTTATTTATACTTAGTCCAGTCATAAACGACCTCTATGTATACATTTTGACCTATTTGGATCAAAATTTCAATGATTTGTATAGTCATGAGTCTCTTGTTGAAAAATCGAAAATTTCCAAAAAATGTTTTTTCTATAAAAAAATGTCAAATTTGATCATTTTTGGCTTATTTATACTTAGTCCAGTCATTAACGGCCTCTTTGTATACATTTTGACTTATTTGGATCAAAATTTCAATGATTTGTATAGTCATGACTCTCTTGTTGAAAAATCGAAAATTTTCAAAAAATGTTTTTTCTATCGAAAAATGTCAAATTTGAATATTTTTGGCTTATTTAGACTTAGTCCAGTCATAAACGACCTCTATGTGTACATTTCGACTTATTTGGATCAAAATTTCAATGATTTGTATAGTCATGACTCTCTTGTTGAATAATCGAAAATTTTCAAAAAATGTTTTTTTCTATCGAAAAATGTCAAATTTGATCATTTTTGGTTTATTTATACTTTGTCCAGTCATAAACGACCTCAATGTATACATTTTGACTTATTTGGATCAAAATTGCAATGATTTGTATAGTCATGACTCTCTTGTTGAATAATCGAAAATTTTCAAAAAATGTTTTTTCTTTCGAAAAATGTCAAATTTGATCATTTTTGGCTTATTTATACTTAGTCCAGTCATAAACGACCTCTATGAATACATTTTGACTTATTTGGATCAAAATTTCAATTATTTGTATAGTCATGACTCTCTTGTTAAAAATCGAAAATTTTCAAAAAATGTTTTTTTCTATCGAAAAATGTCAAATTTGATTATTTTTGGCTTATTTAGACTTAGTCCAGTCATAAACGACCTCTATGTATACATTTTGACTTATTTGGATCAAAATTGCAATGATTTGTATAGTCATGACTCTCTTGTTGAAAAATCGAAAATTTTCAAAAACTATTTTTTTCTATCGAAAAATGTCAAATTTGATCATTTTTGGCTTATTTATACTTAGTCCACTCATAAGCGACCTCTCTGTATACATTTTGACTTATTTGGATCAAAATTTCAATGATTTGTATAGTCATGACTCTCTGGTTGAAAAATCGAAAATTTTCAAAAATGTTTTTTCTATCGAAAAATGTCAAATTTGATCATTTTTGGCTTATTTATACTTAGTCCAGTCATAAACGACCTCTATGTATACATTTTGACTTATTTGGAAAAAAATTGTAATGATTTGTATAGTCATGACTCTCTTGTTGAAAAATCGAACATTTTCAAAAAATGGTTTTTCTATCGAAAAATGTCAAATTTGATCATTTTTGGCTTATTTATACTTAATCCAGTCATAAACGACCTCTATGTATACATTTTGACTTATTTGGATCAAAATTTTAATGATTTGTATAATCATGAGTCTCTTGTTGAAAAATCGAAAATTTCCAAAAAATGTTTTTTCTATAAAAAAATGTCAAATTTGATCATTTTTGGCTTATTTATACTTAGTCCAGTCATAAACGACCTCTATGAATACATTTTGACTTATTTGGATCAAAATTGCAATGATTTGTATAGTCATGAGTCTCTTGTTGAAAAATCGAAAATTTTCAAAAAATGTTTTTTTTGTCGAAAAATGTCAAATTTGATCATTTTTAGCTTATTTATACTTAGTCCAGTCATAAACGACCTCTATGTATACATTTCGACTTATTTGGATCAAAATTTCAATGATTTGTATAGTCATGAGTCTCTTGTTGAAAAATCGAAAATTTTCAAGAAATGTTTTTTCTATCAAAAAATGTCAAATTTGATCATTTTTGGCTTATTTATACTTAGTCCAGTCATAAACGACCTCTATGTATACATTTTGACTTATTTGGATCAAAATTTCAATGATTTGTATAGTCATGAGTCTCTTGTTGAAAAATCGAAAATTTTCAAAAAATGTTTTTTCTATCAAAAAATGTCAAATTTGATCATTTTTGGCTTATTTATACTTAGTCCAGTCATAAACGACCTCGATGTATACATTTTGACCTATTTGGATAAAAATTTCAATGATTTGTATAGTCATGAGTCTCTTGTTGAAAAATCGAAAATTTTCAAAAAATGTTTTTTCTATCGAAAAATGTCAAATTTGATTATTTTTGGCTTATTTAGACTTAGTCCAGTCATAAACGACCTCTATGTGTACATTTCGACTTATTTGGATCAAAATTTCAATGATTTGTATAGTCATGACTCTCTTGTTGAATAATCGAAAATTTTCAAAAAATGTTTTTTCTATCGAAAAATGTCAAATTTGATCATTTTTGGTTTATTTATACTTTGTCCAGTCATAAACGACCTCAATGTATACATTTTGACTTATTTGGATCAAAATTGCAATGATTTGTATAGTCATGACTCTCTTGTTGAATAATCGAAAATTTTCAAAAAATGTTTTTTCTTTCGAAAAATGTCAAATTTGATCATTTTTGGCTTATTTATACTTAGTCCAGTCATAAACGACCACTATGAATACATTTTGACTTATTTGGATCAAAATTTCAATGATTTGTATAGTCATGACTCTCTTGTTAAAAATCGAAAATTTTCAAAAAATGTTTTTTCTATCGAAAAATGTCAAATTTGATTATTTTTGGCTTATTTAGACTTAGTCCAGTCATAAACGACCTCTATGTATACATTTTGACTTATTTGGATCAAAATTGCAATGATTTGTATAGTCATGACTCTCTTGTTGAAAAATCGAAAATTTTCAAAAACTATTTTTTCTATCGAAAAATGTCAAATTTGATCATTTTTGGCTTATTTATACTTAGTCCAGTCACAAACGACCTCTATGTATACATTTCGACTTATTTGGATCAAAATTTCAATGATTTGTATAGTCATGAGTCTCTTGTTGAAAAATCGAAAATTTTCAAAATATGTTTTTTCTATCAAAAAATGTCAAATTTGATCATTTTTGGCTTATTTATACTTAGTCCAGTCATAAACGACCTCTATGTATACATTTTGACTTACTTGGATCAAAATTTCAATGATTTGTATAGTCATGAGTCTCTTGTTGAAAAATCGAAAATTTCCAAAAAATGTTTTTTCTATAAAAAAATGTCAAATTTGATCATTTTTGGCTTATTTATACTTAGTCCAGTCATAAACGACCTCTTTGTATACATTTTGACTTATTTGGATCAAAATTTCAATGATTTGTATAGTCATGACTCTCTTGTTGAAAAATCGAAAATTTTCAAAAAATGTTTTTTCTATCGAAAAATGTCAAATTTGATTATTTTTGGCTTATTTATACTTAGTCCAGTCATATACGACCTCTATGTATACATTTTGACTTGTTTGGATCAAAATTTCAATGATTTGTATAATCATGAGTCTCTTGTAGACAAATCGAAAATTTTCAAAAAATGTTTTTTCGATCGAAAAATGTCAAATTTGATCATTTTTGGCTTATTTATACTTAGTCCAGTCATAAACGACCTCAATGTATACATTTTGACTTATTTGGATCAAAATTTCAATGATTTGTATAGTCATGAGTCTCTTGTTGAAAAATCGAAAATTTTCAAAAAAAGGTTTTTTTATCGAAAAGTGTCAAATTTGATCATTTTTGGCTTATTTATACTTAGTCCAGTCATAAACGACTTCTATGTATACATTTTGACTTATTTGGATCAAAATTGCCATGATTTGTATAGTCATGAGTCTCTTGTTGAAAAATCGAAAATTTTCAAAAAATGTTTTTTCTATCAAAAAATGTCAAATTTGATCATTTTTGGCTTATTTACACTTAGTCCAGTCATAAACGACCTCTATGTATACATTTTGACTTATTTGGATCAAAATTTCAATGATTTGTATAGTCATGAGTCTCTTGTTGAAAAATCGAAAATTTTCAAAAAATATTTTTTGTATCGAAAAATGTCAAATTTGATCATTTTTGGCTTATTTATACTTAGCGCAGTCATAAACGACCTCTATGTATACATTTCGACTTATTTGGATCAAAATTTCAATGATTTGTATAGTCTTGAGTCTCTTGTTGAAAAATCGAAAATTTTCAAAAAATGTTTTTTCTATCAAAAAATGTCAAATTTTATCATTTTTGGCTTATTTATACTTAGTCCAGTCATAAACGACCTCTATGTATACATTTTGACTTACTTGGATCAAAATTTCAATAATTTGTATAGTGATGAGTCTCTTGTTGAAAAATCGAAAATTTCCAAAAAATGTTTTTTCTATAAAAAAATGTCAAATTTGATCATTTTTGGCTTATTTATACTTAGTCCAGTCATAAACGACCTCTTTGTATACATTTTGACTTATTTGGATCAAAATTTCAATGATTTGTATAGTCATGACTCTCTTGTTGAAAAATCGAAAATTTTCAAAAAATGTTTTTTCTATCGAAAAATGTCAAATTTGATTATTTTTGGCTTATTTATACTTAGTCCAGTCATACACGACCTCTATGTATACATTTTGACTTATTTGGATCAAAATTTCAATGATTTGTTTAATCATGAGTCTCTTGTAGACAAATCGAAAATTTTCAAAAAATGTTTTTTCTGTCGAAAAATGTCAAATTTGATCATTTTTGGCTTATTTATACTTAGTCCGGTCATAAACGACCTCTATGTATACATTTCGACTTATTTGGATCAAAATTTCAATGATTTGTATAGTCATGACTCTCTTGTTGAAAAATCGAAAATTTTCAAAAAATGTTTTTTCTATTAAAAAATGTCAAATTTGATCATTTTTGGCCTATTTATACTTAGTCCAGTCATAAACGACCTCTATGTATACATTTTGACTTATTTGGATCAAAATTTTAATGATTTGTATAGTCATGAGTCTCTTGTTGAAAAATCGAAAATTTTCAAAAAATATTTTTTCTATCGAAAAATGTCAAATTTGATCATTTTTGGCTTATTTATACTTAGTGCAGTCATAAACGACCTCTATGTATACATTTCGACTTATTTGGATCAAAATTTCAATGATTTGTATAGTCTTGAGTCTCTTGTTGAAAAATCGAAAATTTTCAAAAAATGTTTTTTCTATCAAAAAATGTCAAATTTTATCATTTTTGGCTTATTTATACTTAGTCTAGTCATAAACGACCTCTATGTATACATTTTGACTTATCTGGATCAAAATTTCAATGATTTGTATAGTCATGAGTCTCTTGTTGAAAAATCGAAAATTTCCAAAAAATGTTTTTTCTATCAAAAAATGTCATATTTGATCATTTTTGGCTTATTTATACTTAGTCCAGTCATTAACGACCTCGTTGTATACATTTTGACTTATTTGGATCAAAATTTCAATGATTTGTATAGTCATGAGTCTCTTGTTGAAAAATCGAAAATTTTCAAGAAATGTTTTTTCTATCAAAAAATGTCAAATTTGATCATTTTTGGCTTATTTATACTTAGTCCAGTCATAAACGAGCTCTATGTATACATTTTGACTTATTTGGATCAAAATTTCAATGATTTGTCTAGTCATGAGAGTCTTGTTGAAAAATCGAAAATTTTCAAAAAATGTTTTTTCTATCAAAAAATGTCATATTTGATCATTTTTGGCTTATTTATACTTAGTCCAGTCATTAACGACCTCGTTGTATACATTTTGACTTATTTGGATCAAAATTTCAATGATTTGTATAGTCATGAGTCTCTTGTTGAAAAATCGAAAATTTTCAAGAAATGTTTTTTCTATCAAAAAATGTCAAATTTGATCATTTTTGGCTTATTTATACTTAGTCCAGTCATAAACGACCTCTATGTATACATTTTGACTTATTTGGATCAAAATTTCAATGATTTGTATAGTCATGACTCTCTTGTTAAAAATCGAACATTTTCAAAAAATGGTTTTTCTATCGAAAAATGTCAAATTTGATCATTTTTGGCTTATTTATACTTAATCCAGTCATAAACGACCTCTATGTATACATTTTGACTTATTTGGATCAAAATTTTAATGATTTGTATAATCATGAGTCTCTTGTTGAAAAATCGAAAATTTCCAAAAAATGTTTTTTCAATAAAAAAATGTCAAATTTGATCATTTTTGGCTTATTTATACTTAGTCCAGTCATAAACGACCTCTATGAATACATTTTGACTTATTTGGATCAAAATTGCAATGATTTGTATAGTCATGACTCTCTTGCTGAAAAATCGAAAATTTTCAAAAAATGTTTTTTTTGTCGAAAAATGTCAAATTTGATCATTTTTAGCTTATTTATACTTAGTCCAGTCATAAACGACCTCTATGTATACATTTCGACTTATTTGGATCAAAATTTCAATGATTTGTATAGTCATGAGTCTCTTGTTGAAAAATCGAAAATTTTCAAGAAATGTTTTTTCTATCAAAAAATGTCAAATTTGATCATTTTTGGCTTATTTATACTTAGTCCAGTCATAAACGACCTCTATGTATACATTTTGACTTATTTGGATCAAAATTTCAATGATTTGTATAGTCATGAGTCTCTTGTTGAAAAATCGAAAATTTTCAAAAAATATTTTTTCTATCGAAAAATGTCAAATTTGATCATTTTTGGCTTATTTATACTTAGTCGATTCATAAACGTCCTCTATGTATACATTTCGACTTATTTGGATCAAAATTTCAATGATTTGTATAGTCATGAGTCTCTTGTTGAAAAATCGAAAATTTTCAAAAAATGTTTTTTCTATCAAAAAATGTCAAATTTGATCATTTTTGGCTTATTTATACTTAGTCCAGTCATAAACGACCTCTATGTATACATTTTGACCTATTTGGATCAAAATTTCAATGATTTGTATAGTCATGAGTCTCTTGTTGAAAAATCGAAAATTTCCAAAAAATGTTTTTTCTATAAAAAAATGTCAAATTTGATCATTTTTGGCTTATTTATACTTAGTCCAGTCATTAACGGCCTCTTTGTATACATTTTGACTTATTTGGATCAAAATTTCAATGATTTGTATAGTCATGACTCTCTTGTTGAAAAATCGAAAATTTTCAAAAAATGTTTTTTCTATCGAAAAATGTCAAATTTGATTATTTTTGGCTTATTTAGACTTAGTCCAGTCATAAACGACCTCTATGTGTACATTTCGACTTATTTGGATCAAAATTTCAATGATTTGTATAGTCATGACTCTCTTGTTGAATAATCGAAAATTTTCAAAAAATGTTTTTTCTATCGAAAAATGTCAAATTTGATCATTTTTGGTTTATTTATACTTTGTCCAGTCATAAACGACCTCAATGTATACATTTTGACTTATTGGATCAAAATTGCAATGATTTGTATAGTCATGACTCTCTTGTTGAATAATCGAAAATTTTCAAAAAATGTTTTTTCTTTCGAAAAATGTCAAATTTGATCATTTTTGGCTTATTTATACTTAGTCCAGTCATAAACGACCACTATGAATACATTTTGACTTATTTGGATCAAAATTTCAATGATTTGTATAGTCATGACTCTCTTGTTAAAAATCGAAAATTTTCAAAAAATGTTTTTTCTATCGAAAAATGTCAAATTTGATTATTTTTGGCTTATTTAGACTTAGTCCAGTCATAAACGACCTCGTTGTATACATTTTGACTTATTTGGATCAAAATTTCAATGATTTGTATAGTCATGAGTCTCTTGTTGAAAAATCGAAAATTTTCAAAAAATATTTTTTATATCGAAAAATGTCAAATTTGATCATTTTTGGCTTATTAATACTTAGTGCAGTCATAAACGACCTCTATGTATACATTTCGACTTATTTGGATCAAAATTTCAATGATTTGTATAGTCTTGAGTCTCTTGTTGAAAAATCGAAAATTTTCAAAAAATGTTTTTTCTATCAAAAAATGTCAAATTTTATCATTTTTGGCTTATTTATACTTAGTCTAGTCATAAACGACCTCTATGTATACATTTTGACTTATCTGGATCAAAATTTCAATGATTTGTATAGTCTTGAGTCTCTTGTTGAAAAATCGAAAATTTCCAAAAAATGTTTTTTCTATCAAAAAATGTCAAATTTGATCATTTTTGGCTTATTTATACTTAGTCCGGTCATAAACGACCTCTTTGTATACATTTTGACTTATTTGGATCAAAATTTCAATGATTTGTATAGTCATGAGAGTCTTGTTGAAAAAAAGAAAATTTTCAAAAAATGGTTTTTCTATCGAAAAATGTCAAATTTGATCATTTTTGGCTTATTTATACTTAGTCCAGTCATAAACGACCTCTTTAAATACATTTTGACTTATTTGGATCAAAATTTTAATGATTTGTATAGTCATGACTCTCTTGTTGAAAAATCGAAAATTTTCAAAAAATGTTTTTTCTATCGAAAAATGTCAAATTTGATCATTTTTGGCTTATTTATACTTAGTCCAGTCATAAACGACCTCTATGTATACATTATGACTTATTTGGATCAAAATTTCAATGATTTGTATAGTCATGAGTCTCTTGTTGAAAAATTGAAAATTTTCAAAAAATGTTTTATCTATCAAAAAATGTCAAATTTGATCATTTTTGGCTTATTTATACTTAGTCCAGTCATAAACGACCTCTATGTATACATTTTGACTTATTTGGATCAAAATTGCAATGATTTGTATTGTCATGACTTTCTGTTGAAAAATCGAAAATTTTCAAAAACTGTCTTTTCTATCGAAAAATGTCAAATTTGATTATTTTTGGCTTATTTAGACTTAGTCCAGTCATAAACGACCTCTATGTGTACATTTCGACTTATTTGGATCAAAATTTCAATGATTTGTATAGTCATGACTCTCTTGTTGAATAATCGAAAATTTTCAAAAAATGTTTTTTCTATCGAAAAATGTCAAATTTGATCATTTTTGGTTTATTTATACTTTGTCCAGTCATAAACGACCTCAATGTATACATTTTGACTTATTGGATCAAAATTGCAATGATTTGTATAGTCATGACTCTCTTGTTGAATAATCGAAAATTTTCAAAAAATGTTTTTTCTTTCGAAAAATGTCAAATTTGATCATTTTTGGCTTATTTATACTTAGTCCAGTCATAAACGACCACTATGAATACATTTTGACTTATTTGGATCAAAATTTCAATGATTTGTATAGTCATGACTCTCTTGTTGAATAATCGAAAATTTTCAAAAAATGTTTTTTCTATCGAAAAATGTCAAATTTGATTATTTTTGGCTTATTTAGACTTAGTCCAGTCATAAACGACCTCGTTGTATACATTTTGACTTATTTGGATCAAAATTTCAATGATTTGTATAGTCATGAGTCTCTTGTTGAAAAATCGAAAATTTTCAAAAAATATTTTTTATATCGAAAAATGTCAAATTTGATCATTTTTGGCTTATTAATACTTAGTGCAGTCATAAACGACCTCTATGTATACATTTCGACTTATTTGGATCAAAATTTCAATGATTTGTATAGTCTTGAGTCTCTTGTTGAAAAATCGAAAATTTTCAAAAAATGTTTTTTCTATCAAAAAATGTCAAATTTTATCATTTTTGGCTTATTTATACTTAGTCTAGTCATAAACGACCTCTATGTATACATTTTGACTTATCTGGATCAAAATTTCAATGATTTGTATAGTCATGAGTCTCTTGTTGAAAAATCGAAAATTTCCAAAAAATGTTTTTTTCTATCAAAAAATGTCAAATTTGATCATTTTTGGCTTATTTATACTTAGTCCGGTCATAAACGACCTCTTTGTATACATTTTGACTTATTTGGATCAAAATTTCAATGATTTGTATAGTCATGAGAGTCTTGTTGAAAAAAAGAAAATTTTCAAAAAATGGTTTTTCTATCGAAAAATGTCAAATTTGATCATTTTTGGCTTATTTATACTTAGTCCAGTCATAAACGACCTCTTTAAATACATTTTGACTTATTTGGATCAAAATTTTAATGATTTGTATAGTCATGACTCTCTTGTTGAAAAATCGAAAATTTTCAAAAAATGTTTTTTCTATCGAAAAATGTCAAATTTGATCATTTTTGGCTTATTTATACTTAGTCCAGTCATAAACGACCTCTATGTATACATTATGACTTATTTGGATCAAAATTTCAATGATTTGTATAGTCATGAGTCTCTTGTTGAAAAATCGAAAATTTTCAAAAAATGTTTTTTCTATCGAAAAATGTCAAATTTGATCATTTTTGGCTTATTTATACTTAGTCCAGTCATAAACGACCTCTATGTATACATTTTGACTTATTTGGATCAAAATTGCAATGATTTGTATTGTCATGACTTTCTGTTGAAAAATCGAAAATTTTCAAAAACTGTTTTTTCTATCGAAAAATGTCAAATTTGATCATTTTTGGCTTATTTATACTTAGTCCAGTCATAAACGACCTCTATGTATACATTTTGACTTAAATGGATCAAAATTTCAATGATTTGTATAGTTATGAGTCTCTTGTTGAAAAAAAGAAAATTTTCAAAAAATGTTCATTTATCGGAAAATGTCAAATTTGATCATTTTTGGCTTATTTATACTTAGTCCAGTCATAAACGACCTCTATGTATACATTTTGACTTATTTGGATCAAAATTTCAATGATTTGTATAGTCATGAGTCTCTTGTTGAAAAATCGAAAATTTTCAAAAAATGTTTTTTTCTATCGATAAATGTCAAATTTGATCATTTTTGGCTTATTTATACTTAGTCCAGTCATAAACGACCTCTATGTATACATTATGACTTATTTGGATCAAAATTTCAATGATTTGTATAGTCATGAGTCTCTTGTTGAAAAATCGAAAATTTTCAAAAAATGTTTTATCTATCAAAAAATGTCAAATTTGATCATTTTTGGCTTATTTATACTTAGTCCAGTCATAAACGACCTCTATGTATACATTTTGACTTATTTGGATCAAAATTGCAATGATTTGTATAGTCATGACTCTCTTGTTGAAAAATCGAAAATTTTCAGAAAATGTTTTTTCTATCGAAAAATGTCAAATTTGATCATTTTTGGCTTATTTATACTAAGTCCAGTCATAAACGACCTCTATGTATACATTTTGACTTAAATGGATCAAAATTTCAATGATTTGTATAGTTATGAGTCTCTTGTTGAAAAAAAGAAAATTTTCAAAAAATGTTCATTTATCGGAAAATGTCAAATTTGATCATTTTTGGCTTATTTATAGTTAGTCCAGTCATAAACGACCTCTATGTATACATTTTGACTTATTTGGATCAAAATTTCAATGATTTGTATAGTCATGAGTCTCTTGTTGAAAAATCGAAAATTTTCAAAAAATGTTTTTTCTATCGAAAAATGTCAAATTTGATCCTTTTTGGCTTATTTATACTTAGTCCAGTATTAAACGACCTCTATGTATACATTTTGACTTATGTGGATCAAAATTTCAATGATTTGTATAGTCATGAGTCTCTTGTTGAAAAATCGAAAATTTTCAAAAAATGTTTTTTCTATCGAAAAATGTCAAATTTGATCATTTTTGGCTTAATTATACTTAGTCCAGTCATAAACGATTTCTATGTATACATTTTGACCTATTTGGATCAAAATCGCAATGATTTGTATAGTCATGACTCTTTTGTTAAAAAATCGAAAATTTTCAAAAAATGTTTTTTCTATCGAAAAATGTCAAATTTGATCATTGTTGACTTATTTATACTTAGTCCAGTCATAAACGACCTCTTTGTATACATTTTGACTTATTTGGATCAAAATTTCAATATTTGTATAGTCATGAGTCTCTTGTTGAAAAATCGAAAATTTTCAAAAAATGTTTTTTTTATCGGAAAATGTCAAATTTGATCATTTTTGGCTTATTTATACTTAGTCCAGTCATGAACGACCTCTATGTATACATTTTGACTTATTTGGATAAAAATTGCAATGATTTGTATAGTCATGACTCTCTTGTTGAAAAATCGAAAATTTTCAAAAAATGTTTTTTCTATCGAAAAATGTCAAATTTGATCATTTTTGGCTTATTTATACTTAGTCCAGTCATAAACGACCTCTATGTATACATTTTGGCATATTTGGATCAAAATTTCAATGATTTGTATAGTCATGAGTCTCTTGTTGAAAAATCGTAAATTTTCAAAAAATGTTTTTTCTATCGAAAAATGTCAAATTTGATCATTTTTGGCATATTTATACTTAGTCCAGTCATAAACGACCTCTATGTATACATTTTGACTTATTTGGATCAAAATTGCAATGATTTGTATAGTCATGACTCTCTTGTTGAAAAATCGAAAATTTTCAAAAAATGTTTTTTTCTATCGAAAAATGTCAAATTTGATCATTTTTGGCTTATTTATACTTAGTCCAGTCATAAACGACCTCTATGTTAACATTTTGACTTATTTGGATCAAGATTTCAATGATTTGTATAGTCATGAGTCTCTTGTTGAAAAATCGAAAATTTTCAAAAAATGTTTTATCTATCAAAAAATGTCAAATTTGATCATTTTTGGCTTATTTATACATAGTCCAGTCATAAACAACCTCTATGTATACATTTTGACTTATATGGATCAAAATTGCAATGAATTGTATAGTCATGAGTCTCTTGTTGAAAAATCGAAAATTTCCAAAAAATGTTTTTTCTATCAAAAAATGTCAAATTTGATCATTTTTGGCTTATTTATACTTAGTCCGGTCATAAACGACCTCTTTGTATACATTTTGACTTATTTGGATCAAAATTTCAATGATTTGTATAGTCATGAGAGTCTTGTTGAAAAAAAGAAAATTTTCAAAAAATGGTTTTTCTATCGAAAAATGTCAAATTTGATCATTTTTGGCTTATTTATACTTAGTCCAGTCATAAACGACCTCTTTGTATACATTTTGACTTATTTGGATCAAAATTTTAATGATTTGTATAGTCATGACTCTCTTGTTGAAAAATCGAAAATTTTCAAAAAATGTTTTTTCTATCGAAAAATGTCAAATTTGATCATTTTTGGCTTATTTATACTTAGTCCAGTCATAAACGACCTCTATGTATACTTTATGACTTATTTGGATCAAAATTTCAATGATTTGTATAGTCATGAGTCTCTTGTTGAAAAATTGAAAATTTTCAAAAAATGTTTTATCTATCAAAAAATGTCAAATTTGATCATTTTTGGCTTATTTATACTTAGTCCAGTCATAAACGACCTCTATGTATACATTTTGACTTATTTGGATCAAAATTGCAATGATTTGTATTGTCATGACTTTCTGTTGAAAAATCGAAAATTTTCAAAAACTGTTTTTTCTATCGAAAAATGTCAAATTTGATCATTTTTGGCTTATTTATACTAAGTCCAGTCATAAACGACCTCTATGTATACATTTTGACTTAAATGGATCAAAATTTCAATGATTTGTATAGTTATGAGTCTCTTGTTGAAAAAAAGAAAATTTTCAAAAAATGTTCATTTATCGGAAAATGTCAAATTTGATCATTTTTGGCTTATTTATACTTAGTCCAGTCATAAACGACCTCTATGTATACATTTTGACTTATTTGGATCAAAATTTCAATGATTTGTATAGTCATGAGTCTCTTGTTGAAAAATCGAAAATTTTCAAAAAATGTTTTTTCTATCGATAAATGTCAAATTTGATCATTTTTGGCTTATTTATACTTAGTCCAGTCATAAACGACCTCTATGTATACATTTTGACTTATTTGGATCAAAATTTCAATGATTTGTATAGTCATGAGTCTCTTGTTGAAAAATCGAAAATTTTAAAAAAATGTTTTATCTATCAAAAAATGTCAAATTTGATCATTTTTGGCTTATTTATACTTAGTCCAGTCATAAACGACCTCTATGTATACATTTTGACTTATTTGGATCAAAATTGCAATGATTTGTATAGTCATGACTCTCTTGTTGAAAAATCGAAAATTTTCAGAAAATGTTTTTTCTAACGAATAATGTCAAATTTGATCATTTTTGGCTTATTTATACTTAGTCCAGTCATAAACGACCTCTATGTATACATTTTGACTTAAATGGATCAAAATTTCAATGATTTGTATAGTTATGAGTCTCTTGTTGAAAAAAAGAAAATTTTCAAAAAATGTTCATTTATCGGAATATGTCAAATTTGATCATTTTTGGCTTATTTATAGTTAGTCCAGTCATAAACGACCTCTATGTATACATTTTGACTTATTTGGATCAAAATTTCAATGATTTGTATAGTCATGAGTCTCTTGTTGAAAAATCGAAAATTTTCAAAAAATGTTTTTTTCTATCGAAAAATGTCAAATTTGATCCTTTTTGGCTTATTTATACTTAGTCCAGTATTAAACGACCTCTATGTATACATTTTGACTTATGTGGATCAAAATTTCAATGATTTGTATAGTCATGAGTCTCTTGTTGAAAAATCGAAAATTTTCAAAAAATGTTTTTTCTATCGAAAAATGTCAAATTTGATCATTTTTGGCTTAATTATACTTAGTCCAGTCATAAACGATTTCTATGTATACATTTTGACCTATTTGGATCAAAATCGCAATGATTTGTATAGTCATGACTCTTTTGTTAAAAAATCGAAAATTTTCAAAAAATGTTTTTTCTATCGAAAAATGTCAAATTTGATCATTGTTGACTTATTTATACTTAGTCCAGTCATAAACGACCTCTTTGTATACATTTTGACTTATTTGGATCAAAATTGCAATATTTGTATAGTCATGAGTCTCTTGTTGAAAAATCGAAAATTTTCAAAAAATGTTTTTTTTATCGGAAAATGTCAAATTTGATCATTTTTGGCTTATTTATACTTAGTCCAGTCATGAACGACCTCTATGTATACATTTTGACTTATTTGGATAAAAATTGCAATGATTTGTATAGTCATGACTCTCTTGTTGAAAAATCGAAAATTTTCAAAAAATGTTTTTTCTATCGAAAAATGTCAAATTTGATCATTTTTGGCTTATTTATACTTAGTCCAGTCATAAACGACCTCTATGTTTACATTTTGGCATATTTGGATCAAAATTTCAATGATTTGTATAGTCATGAGTCTCTTGTTGAAAAATCGTAAATTTTCAAAAAATGTTTTTTCTATCGAAAAATGTCAAATTTGATCATTTTTGGCATATTTATACTTAGTCCAGTCATAAACGACCTCTATGTATACATTTTGACTTATTTGGATCAAAATTGCAATGATTTGTATAGTCATGACTCTCTTGTTGAAAAATCGAAAATTTTCAAAAAATGTTTTTTTTCTATCGAAAAATGTCAAATTTGATCATTTTTGGCTTATTTATACTTAGTCCAGTCATAAACGACCTCTATGTTAACATTTTGACTTATTTGGATCAAGATTTCAATGATTTGTATAGTCATGAGTCTCTTGTTGAAAAATCGAAAATTTTCAAAAAATGTTTTATCTATCAAAAAATGTCAAATTTGATCATTTTTGGCTTATTTATACATAGTCCAGTCATAAACAACCTCTATGTATACATTTTGACTTATATGGATCAAAATTGCAATGAATTGTATAGTCATGAGTCTCTTGTTGAAAAATCGAAAATTTCCAAAAAATGTTTTTTCTATCAAAAAATGTCAAATTTGATCATTTTTGGCTTATTTATACTTAGTCCGGTCATAAACGACCTCTTTGTATACATTTTGACTTATTTGGATCAAAATTTCAATGATTTGTATAGTCATGAGAGTCTTGTTGAAAAAAAGAAAATTTTCAAAAAATGGTTTTTCTATCGAAAAATGTCAAATTTGATCATTTTTGGCTTATTTATACTTAGTCCAGTCATAAACGACCTCTTTGTATACATTTTGACTTATTTGGATCAAAATTTTAATGATTTGTATAGTCATGACTCTCTTGTTGAAAAATCGAAAATTTTCAAAAAATGTTTTTTCTATCGAAAAATGTCAAATTTGATCATTTTTGGCTTATTTATACTTAGTCCAGTCATAAACGACCTCTATGTATACATTATGACTTATTTGGATCAAAATTTCAATGATTTGTATAGTCATGAGTCTCTTGTTGAAAAATTGAAAATTTTCAAAAAATGTTTTATCTATCAAAAAATGTCAAATTTGATCATTTTTGGCTTATTTATACTTAGTCCAGTCATAAACGACCTCTATGTATACATTTTGACTTATTTGGATCAAAATTGCAATGATTTGTATTGTCATGACTTTCTGTTGAAAAATCGAAAATTTTCAAAAACTGTTTTTTCTATCGAAAAATGTCAAATTTGATCATTTTTGGCTTATTTATACTAAGTCCAGTCATAAACGACCTCTATGTATACATTTTGACTTAAATGGATCAAAATTTCAATGATTTGTATAGTTATGAGTCTCTTGTTGAAAAAAAGAAAATTTTCAAAAAATGTTCATTTATCGGAAAATGTCAAATTTGATCATTTTTGGCTTATTTATAGTTAGTCCAGTCATAAACGACCTCTATGTATACATTTTGACTTATTTGGATCAAAATTTCAATGATTTGTATAGTCATGAGTCTCTTGTTGAAAAATCGAAAATTTTCAAAAAATGTTTTTTCTATCGATAAATGTCAAATTTGATCATTTTTGGCTTATTTATACTTAGTCCAGTCATAAACGACCTCTATGTATACATTATGACTTATTTGGATCAAAATTTCAATGATTTGTATAGTCATGAGTCTCTTGTTGAAAAATTGAAAATTTTCAAAAAATGTTTTATCTATCAAAAAATGTCAAATTTGATCATTTTTGGCTTATTTATACTTAGTCCAGTCATAAACGACCTCTATGTATACATTTTGACTTATTTGGATCAAAATTGCAATGATTTGTATAGTCATGACTCTCTTGTTGAAAAATCGAAAATTTTCAGAAAATGTTTTTTCTATCGAAAAATGTCAAATTTGATCATTTTTGGCTTATTTATACTTAGTCCAGTCATAAACGACCTCTATGTATACATTTTGACTTAAATGGATCAAAATTTCAATGATTTGTATAGTTATGAGTCTCTTGTTGAAAAAAAGAAAATTTTCAAAAAATGTTCATTTATCGGAAAATGTCAAATTTGATCATTTTTGGCTTATTTATAGTTAGTCCAGTCATAAACGACCTCTATGTATACATTTTGACTTATTTGGATCAAAATTTCAATGATTTGTATAGTCATGAGTCTCTTGTTGAAAAATCGAAAATTTTCAAAAAATGTTTTTTCTATCGATAAATGTCAAATTTGATCATTTTTGGCTTATTTATACTTAGTCCAGTCATAAACGACCTCTATGTATACATTTTGACTTATGTGGATCAAAATTTCAATGATTTGTATAGTCATGAGTCTCTTGTTGAAAAATCGAAAATTTTCAAAAAATGTTTTTTCTATCGAAAAATGTCAAATTTGATCATTTTTGGCTTAATTATACTTAGTCCAGTCATAAACGATTTCTATGTATACATTTTGACCTATTTGGATCAAAATCGCAATGATTTGTATAGTCATGACTCTTTTGTTAAAAAATCGAAAATTTTCAAAAAATGTTTTTTCTATCGAAAAATGTCAAATTTGATCATTGTTGACTTATTTATACTTAGTCCATTCATAAACGACCTCTTTGTATACATTTTGACTTATTTGGATCAAAATTTCAATATTTGTATAGTCATGAGTCTCTTGTTGAAAAATCGAAAATTTTCAAAAAATGTTTTTTTTTATCGGAAAATGTCAAATTTGATCATTTTTGGCTTATTTATACTTAGTCCAGTCATGAACGACCTCTATGTATACATTTTGACTTATTTGGATAAAAATTGCAATGATTTGTATAGTCATGACTCTCTTGTTGAAAAATCGAAAATTTTCAAAAAATGTTTTTTCTATCGAAAAATGTCAAATTTGATCATTTTTGGCTTATTTATACTTAGTCCAGTCATAAACGACCTCTATGTTTACATTTTGGCATATTTGGATCAAAATTTCAATGATTTGTATAGTCATGAGTCTCTTGTTGAAAAATCGTAAATTTTCAAAAAATGTTTTTTCTATCGAAAAATGTCAAATTTGATCATTTTTGGCATATTTATACTTAGTCCAGTCATAAACGACCTCTATGTATACATTTTGACTTATTTGGATCAAAATTGCAATGATTTGTATAGTCATGACTCTCTTGTTGAAAAATCGAAAATTTTCAAAAAATGTTTTTTTCTATCGAAAAATGTCAAATTTGATCATTTTTGGCTTATTTATACTTAGTCCAGTCATAAACGACCTCTATGTTAACATTTTGACTTATTTGGATCAAGATTTCAATGATTTGTATAGTCATGAGTCTCTTGTTGAAAAATCGAAAATTTTCAAAAAATGTTTTATCTATCAAAAAATGTCAAATTTGATCATTTTTGGCTTATTTATACATAATCCAGTCATAAACAACCTCTATGTATACATTTTGACTTATATGGATCAAAATTGCAATGAATTGTATAGTCATGAGTCTCTTGTTGAAAAATCGAAAATTTTCAAAAAATTTTTTTCTATCGAAAAATGTCAAATTTGATTATTTTTGGCTTATTTATACTTAGTCCAGTCATAAACGACCTCTATGTACACATTTTGACTTATTTGGATCAAAATTTCAATGATTTGTATAGTCATGAGTCTCTTGTTGAAAAATCGAAAATTTTCAAAAAATATTTTTTCTATCGAAAAATGTCAAATTTGATCATTTTTGGCTTATTTATACTTAGTCCAGTCATAAACGACCTCTATGTATACATTTTGACTTATTTGGATCAAAATTGCAATGATTTGTATAGTCATGACTCTCTTTTTGAAAAATAGAAAATTTTCAAAAAATGTTTTTTCTGTCGAAAAATGTCAAATTTGATCATTTTTGACTTATTTATACTTAGTCCAGTCATAAACGACCTCTATGTATACATTTTGACTTATTTGGATCAAAATTTCAATGATTTGTAAAGTCATGAGTCTCTTGTTGAAATATCGAAAATTTTCCAAAAATGTTTTTTTTATCAAAAAATGTCAAATTTGATCATTTTTGGCTTATTTATACTTAGTCCAGTCATAAACGACCTCTATGTATACATTTTGACATATTTGGATCAAAATTTCAATGATTTGTATAGTCATGAGTCTCTTGTTGAAAAATCGAAATTTTTCAAAAAATGGATTTTCTATCGAAAAATGTCAAATTTTATCATTTTTGGCTTATTTATACTTAGTCCAGTAATTAACGACCTCTATGTATACATTTTGACTTATTTGGATCAAAATTTCAATGATTTGTATAGTCATAAGTCTCTTGTAGAAAAAAATTGCAATGAAATCATTGCAATTTTTTTCCAAATAAGTCAAAATGTATACATAGAGGTCGTTTATGACTGGACTAAGTATAAATAAGCCAAAAATGATCAAATTTGACATTTTTCGATAGAAAAAACATTTTTTGAAAATTTTCGATTTTTCAACAAGAGACTCATGACTATACAAATCATTGAAATTTTTTTCCAAATAAGTCAAAATGTATACATAGAGGTCGTTTATGACTGGACTAAGTATAAATAAGCCAAAAATGATCAAATTTGACATTTTTCGATAGAAAAAACATTTTTTGAAAATTTTCGATTTTTCAACAAGAGACTCATGACTATACAAATCATTGAAATTTTGATCCAAATAAGTCAAAATGTATACATAGAGGTCGTTTATGACTGGACTAAGTATAAATAACCCAAAAATGATCAAATTTGACATTTTTCGATAGAAAAAACATTTTTTGAAAATTTTCGATTTTTAAACAAGAGAGTCATGATTAAACAAATCATTGCAATTTTGATCAAAATAAGTCAAAATGTATACAAAAAGGTCGTTTATGACTGGACTAAGTATAAATAAGCCAAAAATGATCAAATTTGATATTTTTCGATAGAAAAAACATTTTTTGAAAATTTTCGATTTTTCTACAAGAGACTCATGACTATACAAATCATTGCAATTTTAATCCAAATAAGTCAAAATGTATACATAGAGGTCGTTTATGACTGGACTAAGTATAAATGAGCCAAAAATGATCAAATATGACATTTTTCGATAGAAAAAACATTTTTTGAAAATTTTCGATTTTTCTACAAGAGACTTTTGACTATACAAATCATTGAAATTTTGATCCAAATAAGTCAAAATGTATACATAGAGGTCGTTTATTACTGGACTAAGTATAAATAAGCCAAAAATGATCAAATTTGACATTTTTCGATAGAAAATCCATTTTTTGAAAAATTTCCATTTTTCAACAAGAGACTCATGACTATACAAATCATTGAAATTTTGATCCAAATAAGTCAAAATGTATACATAGAGGTCGTTTATGACTGGACTAAGTATAAATAAGCCAAAAATGATCAAATTTGACATTTTTTGATAAAAAAAACATTTTTGGAAAATTTTCGATTTTTCAACAACAGACTCATGACTTTACAAATCATTGAAATTTTGATCCAAATAAGTCAAAATGTATACATAGAGGTCGTTTATGACTGGACTAAGTATAAATAAGCCAAAAATGATCAAATTTGACATTTTTCGACAGAAAAAACATTTTTTGAAAATTTTCGATTTTTCAACAAGAGAGTCATGACTATACAAATCATTGCAATTTTGATCCAAATAAGTCAAAATGTATACATAGAGGGCGTTTATGACTGGACTAAGTATAAATAACCCAAAAATGATCAAATTTGACATTTTTCGATAGAAAAAACATTTTTTGAAAATTTTCGATTTTTCAACAAGAGACTCATGACTATACAAATCATTGAAATTTTGATCCAAATAAGTCAAAATGTATACATAGAGGTCGTTTATGACTGGACTAAGTATAAATAAGCCAAAAATGATCAAATTTGACATTTTTTGATAGAAAAAAACATTTTTTGAAAATTTTCGATTTTTCAACAAGAGACTCATGACTATACAAATCATTGAAATTTTGATCCAAATAAGTTAAAATGTATACATAGATGTCGTTTATGACTAGACTAAGTATAAATAAGCCAAAAATGATCAAATTTGACATTTTTCGATAGAAAAAACATTTTTTGAAAATTTTCGATTTTTCAACAAGAGAGTCATGACTATACAAATCATTGAAATTTTGATCCAAATAAGTCAAAATGTATACATAGAGGTCGTTTATGACTGGACTAAGTATAAATAAGCCAAAAATGATCAAATTTGACATTTTTTGATAGAAAAAACATTTTTTTTAAATTTTCGATTTTTCAACAAGAGACTCATGACTATACACATCGTTAAATTTTGATCCAAATAAGTCAAAATGTATACATAGAGGTCGTTTATGACTGGACTAAGTATAAATAAGCCAAAAATGATCAAATTTGACATTTTCCGATAAAAAAAAACATTTTTTGAAAATTTTCGATTTTTCAACAAGAGACTCATAACTATACAAATCATTGAAATTTTGATCCAAATAAGTCAAAATGTATACAAAGAGGTCGTTTATGACCGGACTAAGTATAAATAAGCCAAAAATGATCAAATTTGACATTTTTTGATAGAAAAAACATTTTTTGGAAATTTTCGATTTTTCAACAAGAGACTCATGACTATACAAATCATTGAAATTTTGATCCAGATAAGTCAAAATGTATACATAGAGGTCGTTTATGACTGGACTAAGTATAAATAAGCCAAAAATGATAAAATTTGACATTTTTTGATAGAAAAAACATTTTTTGAAAATTTTCGATTTTTCAACAAGAGACTCAAGACTATACAAATCATTGAAATTTTGATCCAAATAAGTCGAACTGTATACATAGAGGTCGTTTATGACTGCACTAAGTATAAATAAGCCAAAAATGATCAAATTTGACATTTTTCGATAGAAAAAATATTTTTTGAAAATTTTCGATTTTTCAACAAGAGACTCATGACTAAACAAATCATTGAAATTTTGATCCAAATAAGTCAAAATGTATACATAGAGGTCGTTTATGACTGGACTTAGTATAAATAAGCCAAAAATGATCAAATTTGACATTTTTCGATAGAAAAAACATTTTCTGAAAATTTTCGATTTTTCAATAAGAGAGTCATGACTATACAAATCATTGCAATTTTGATCCAAATAAGTCAAAATGTATACATAGAGGTCGTTTATGACTGGACTAAGTATAAATAAGCCAAAAATGATCAAATTTGACATTTTGCGATAGAAAAAACATTTTTTGAAAATTTTCGATTTTTCAACAAGAGACTCATGACTATACAAATCATTGAAATTTCGATCCAAATAAGTCAAAATGTATACATAGAGGTCGTTTATGACTGGACTAAGTATAAATAAGCAAAAAATGATCAAATTTGACATTTTTCGATAGAAAAAACATTTTTTGAAAATTTTCGATTTTTCAACAAGAGACTCATGACTATACAAATCATTGAAATTTTGATCCAAATAAGTTAAAATGTATACATAGAGGTCGTTTATGACTAGACTAAGTATAAATAAGCCAAAAATGATCAAATTTGACATTTTTCGATAGAAAAAACATTTTTTGAAAATTTTCGATTTTTCAACAAGAGAGTCATGACTATACAAATCATTGAAATTTTGATCCAAATAAGTCAAAATGTATACATAGAGGTCGTTTATGACTGGACTAAGTATAAATAAGCCAAAAATGATCAAATATGACATTTTTTGATAGAAAAAACATTTTTTGAAAATTTTCGATTTTTCAACAAGAGAGTCATGACTATACAAATCATTGAAATTTTGATCCAAATAAGTCTAAATGTATACATAGAGGTCGTTTATGACTGGACTTAGTATAAATAAGCCAAAAATGATCAAATTTGACATTTTTCGATAGAAAAAACATTTTCTGAAAATTTTCGATTTTTCAACAAGAGAGTCATGACTATACAAATCATTGCAATTTTGATCCAAATAAGTCAAAATGTATACATAGAGGTCGTTTATGACTGGACTAAGTATAAATAAGCCAAAAATGATCAAATTTGACATTTTTTGATAGAAAAAACATTTTTTGAAAATTTTCGATTTTTCAACAAGAGACTCAAGACTATACAAATCATTGAAATTTTGATCCAAATAAGTCGAACTGTATACATAGAGGTCGTTTATGACTGCACTAAGTATAAATAAGCCAAAAATGATCAAATTTGACATTTTTCGATAGAAAAAATATTTTTTGAAAATTTTCGATTTTTCAACAAGAGACTCATGACTATACAAATATTGAAATTTTGATCCAAATAAGTCAAAATGTATACATAGAGGTCGTTTATGACTGGACTAAGTATAAATAAGCCAAAAATGATCAAATTTGACATTTTTTGATAGAAAAAATATTTTTTGAAAATTTTCGATTTTTCAACAAGAGACTCATGACTATACAAATATTGAAATTTTGATCCAAATAAGTCAAAATGTATACATAGAGGTCGTTTATGACTGGACTAAGTATAAATAAGCCAAAAATGATCAAATTTGACATTTTTCGATAGAAAAAATATTTTTTGAAAATTTTCGATTTTTCAACAAGAGACTCATGACTATACAAATATTGAAATTTTGATCCAAATAAGTCAAAATGTATACATAGAGGTCGTTTATGACTGGACTAAGTATAAATAAGCCAAAAATGATCAAATTTGACATTTTTTGATAGAAAAAATATTTTTTGAAAATTTTCGATTTTTCAACAAGAGACTCATGACTATACAAATCATTGAAATTTTGATCCAAATAAGTCAAAATGTATACATAGAGGTCGTTTATGACTGGACTTAGTATAAATAAGCCAAAAATGATCAAATTTGACATTTTTCGATAGAAAAAACATTTTCTGAAAATTTTCGATTTTTCAACAAGAGAGTCATGACTATACAAATCATTGCAATTTTGATCCAAATAAGTCAAAATGTATACATAGAGGTCGTTTATGACTGGACTAAGTATAAATAAGCCAAAAATGATCAAATTTGACATTTTTTGATAGATAAAACATTTTTTGAAAATTTTCGATTTTTCAACAAGAGACTCTTGACTATACAAATCATTGAAATTTTGATCCAAATAAGTCATAATGTATACATAGAGGTCGTTTATGACTGGACTAAGTATAAATAAGCCAAAAATGATCAAATTTGACATTTTTCGATAGAAAAAACATTTTTTGAAAATTTTCGATTTTTCAACAAGAGAGTCATGACTATACAAATCATTGCAATTTTGATCCAAATAAGTCAAAATGTATACATAGAGGTCGTTTATGACTGGACTAAGTATAAATAAGCCAAAAATGATCAAATTTGACATTTTGCGATAGAAAAAACATTTTTTGAAAATTTTCGATTTTTCAACAAGAGACTCATGACTATACAAATCATTGAAATTTCGATCCAAATAAGTCAAAATGTATACATAGAGGTCGTTTATGACTGCACTAAGTATAAATAAGCCAAAAATGATCAAATTTGACATTTTTCGATAGAAAAAACATTTTTTGAAAATTTTCGATTTTTCAACAAGAGACTCATGATTATACAAATCATTGAAATTTTGATCCAAATAAGTTAAAATGTATACATAGAGGTCGTTTATGACTAGACTAAGTATAAATTAGCCAAAAATGATCAAATTTGACATTTTTCGATAGAAAAAACATTTTTTGAAAATTTTCGATTTTTCAACAAGAGAGTCATGACTATACAAATCATTGAAATTTTGATCCAAATAAGTCAAAATGTATACATAGAGGTCGTTTATGACTGGACTAAGTATAAATAAGCCAAAAATGATCAAATTTGACATTTTCCGATAAAAAAAACATTTTTTGAAAATTTTCGATTTTTCAACAAGAGACTCATAACTATACAAATCATTGAAATTTTGATCCAAATAAGTCAAAATGTATACAAAGAGGTCGTTTATGACTGGACTAAGTATAAATAAGCCAAAAATGATCAAATATGACATTTTTTGATAGAAAAATCATTTTTTGAAAATTTTCGATTTTTCAACAAGAGACTCATGACTATAAAAATCATTGAAATTTTGATCCAAATAAGTCAAAATGTATACATAGAGGTCGTTTATGACTGGACTTAGTATAAATAAGCCAAAAATGATCAAATTTGACATTTTTCGATAGAAAAAACATTTTTTGAAAATTTTCGATTTTTCAACAAGAGAGTCATGACTATACAAATCATTGAAATTTTGATCCAAATAAGTCAAAATGTATACAAAGAGGTCGTTTATGACTGGACTAAGTATAAATAAGCCAAAAATGATCAAATTTGACATTTTTCGATAGAAAAACCATTTTTTGAAAATTTTCGATTTTTCAACAAGACTCTCATGACTATACAAATCATTGAAATTTTGATCCAAATAAGTCGAAATGTATACATAGAGGTCGTTTATGACTGCACTAAGTATAAATAAGCCAAAAATGATCAAATTTGACATTTTTCGATAGAAAAAATATTTTTTGAAAATTTTCGATTTTTCACAAGAGACTCATGACTATACAAATCATTGAAATTTTGATCCAAATAAGTCAAAATGTATACATAGAGGTCGTTTATGACTGGACTAAGTATAAATAAGCCAAAAATGATCAAATTTGACATTTTTCGATAGAAAAAACATTTTTTGAAAATTTTCGATTTTTCAACAAGAGAGTCATGACTATACAAATCATTGAAATTTTGATCCAAATAAGTCTAAATGTATACAAAGAGGTCATTTATGACCGGACTAAGTATAAATAAGCCAAAAATGATCAAATTTGACATTTTTCGACAGAAAAAACATTTTTTGAAAATTTTCGATTTTTCAACAAGAGAGTCATGACTATACAAATCATTGCAATTTTGATCCAAATAAGTCAAAATGTATACATAGAGGTCGTTTATGACTGGAATAAGTCTAAATAAGCCAAAAATAATCAAATTTGACATTTTTCGATAGAAAAACATTTTTTGAAAATTTTCGATTTTTCAACAAGAGACTCATGACTATACAAATCATTGAAATTTTGATCCAAATAAGTCAAAATGTATACATAGAGGTCGTTTATCACTGGACTAAGTCTAAATAAGCCAAAAATAATCAAATTTGACAATTTTCGATAGAAAAAACATTTTTTGAAAATTTTCGATTTTTAACAAGAGAGTCATGACTATACAAATCATTGAAATTTTGATCCAAATAAGTCAAAATGTATACAAAGAGGTCGTTTATGACCGGACTAAGTATAAATAAGCCAAAAATGATCAAAGTTGACATTTTTTGATAGAAAAAACATTTTTTGGAAATTTTCGATTTTTCAACAAGAGACTCATGACTATACAAATCATTGAAATTTTGATCCAGATAAGTCAAAATGTATACATAGAGGTCGTTTATGACTGGACTAAGTATAAATAAGCCAAAAATGATAAAATTTGACATTTTTTGATAGAAAAAACATTTTTTGAAAATTTTCGATTTTTCAACAAGAGACTCAAGACTATACAAATCATTGAAATTTTGATCCAAATAAGTCGAAATGTATACATAGAGGTCGTTTATGACTGCACTAAGTATAAATAAGCCAAAAATGATCAAATTTGACATTTTTCGATAGAAAAAATATTTTTTGAAAATTTTCGATTTTTCAACAAGAGACTCATGACTATACAAATCATTGAAATTTTGATCCAAATAAGTCAAAATGTATACATAGAGGTTGTTTATGACTGGACTAAGTATAAATAAGCCAAAAATGATCAAATTTGACATTTTTTGATAGAAAAAACATTTTTTGAAAATTTTCGATTTTTCTACAAGAGACTCATGACTATACAAATCATTGAAATTTTGATTCAAATAAGTCGAAATGTATACATAGAGGTCGTTTATGACCGGACTAAGTATAAATAAGCCAAAAATGATCAAATTTGACATTTTTCGACAGAAAAAACATTTTTTGAAAATTTTCGATTTTTCAACAAGAGAGTCATGACTATACAAATCATTGAAATTTTGATCCAAATAAGTAAAAATGTATACAGAGAGGTCGTTTATGAGTGGACTAAGTATAAATAAGCCAAAAATGATCAAATTTGACATTTTTCGATAGAAAAAACAGTTTTTGAAAATTTTCGATTTTTCAACAAGAGAGTCATGACTATACAAATCATTTCAATTTTGATCCAAATAAGTCAAAATGTATACATAGAGGTCGTTTATGACTGGACTAAGTCTAAATAAGCCAAAAATAATCAAATTTGACATTTTTTGATAGAAAAACATTTTTTGAAAATTTTCGATTTTTCAACAAGAGACTCATGACTATACAAATCATTGAAATTTTGATCCAAATAAGTCAAAATGTATTCAAAGAGGTCGTTTATGACTGGACTAAGTATAAATAAGCCAAAAATGATCAAATTTGACATTTTTCGAAAGAAAAATCATTTTTTGAAAATTTTCGATTTTTCAACAAGAGAGTCATGACTATACAAATCATGGCAATTTTGATCCAAGTAAGTCAAAATGTATACATAGAGGTCGTTTATGACTGGAATAAGTATAAATAAGCCAAAAATGATCAAATTTGACATTTTTTGATAGAAAAAACATTTTTTGAAAATTTTCGATTTTTCAACAAGAGACTCATGACTATACAAATCATTGAAATTTTGATCCAAATAAGTCGAAATGTATACATAGAGGTCGTTTATGACTGGACTAAGTATAAATAAGCCAAAAATGATCAAATTTGACATTTTCCGATAAAAAAAACATTTTTTGAAAATTTTCGATTTTTCAACAAGAGACTCATAACTATACAAATCATTGAAATTTTGATCCAAATAAGTCAAAATGTATACAAAGAGGTCGTTTATGATCGGACTAAGTATAAATAAGCCAAAAATGATCAAATTTGACATTTTTTGATAGAAAAAACATTTTTTGGAAATTTTCGATTTTTCAACAAGAGACTCATGACTATACAAATCATTGAAATTTTGATCCAGATAAGTCAAAATGTATACATAGAGGTCGTTTATGACTGAACTAAGTACAAATAAGCCAAAAATGATAAAATTTGACATTTTTCGATAGAAAAAACATTTTTTGAAAATTTTCGATTTTTCAACAAGAGAGTCATGACTATACAAATCATTGAAATTTTGATCCAAATAAGTCAAAATGTATACAAAGAGGTCGTTTATGACTGGACTAAGTATAAATAAGCCAAAAATGATCAAATTTGACATTTTTCGATAGAAAAAACATTTTTTGAAAATTTACGATTTTTCAACAAGAGACTCATGACTATACAAATCATTGAAATTTTGATCCAAATAAGTTGAAATGTATACATAGAGGTCGTTTATGACTGGACTAAGTATAAATAAGCCAAAAATGATCAAATATGACATTTTTTGATAGAAAAAACATTTTTTGAAAATTTTCGATTTTTCAACAAGAGACTCATGACTATAAAAATCATTGAAATTTTGATAAAAATAAGTCAAAATGTATACAAAGAGGTCGTTTATGACTGGACTAAGTATAAATAAGCCAAAAATGATCAAATTTGACATTTTTTGATAGAAAAAACATTTTTTGAAAATTTTCGATTTTTCAACAAGAGACTCATGACTATACAAATCATTGAAATTTTGATTCAAATAAGTCGAAATGTATATATAGAGGTCGTTTATGACTGGAATAAGTATAAATAAGCCAAAAATGATCAAATTTGACATTTTTTGATAGAAAAAAACATTTTTTGAAAATTTTCGATTTTTCAACAAGAGAGTCATGACTATACAAATCATTGAAATTTTGATCCAAATAAGTAAAAATGTATACAGAGAGGTCGTTTATGAGTGGACTAAGTATAAATAAGCCAAAAATGATCAAATTTGACATTTTTCGATAGAAAAAACAGTTTTTGAAAATTTTCGATTTTTCAACAAGAGAGTCATGACTATACAAATCATTGCAATTTTGATCCAAATAAGTCAAAATGTATACATAGAGGTCGTTTATGACTGGACTAAGTCTAAATAAGCCAAAAATAATCAAATTTGACATTTTTCGATAGAAAAACATTTTTTGAAAATTTTCGATTTTTCTACAAGAGACTCGTGCCTATACAAATCCTTGAAATTTTGATCCAAATAAGTCACAATGTATTCAAAGAGGTCGTTTATGACTGGACTAAGTATAAATAAGCCAAAAATGATCAAATTTGACATTTTTCGAAAGAAAAAAACATTTTTTGAAAATTTTCGATTTTTCAACAAGAGAGTCATGACTATACAAATCATGGCAATTTTGATCCAAATAAGTCAAAATGTATACATAGAAGTCGTTTATGACTGGACTAAGTATAAATAAGCCAAAAATGATCAAATTTGACACTTTTCGATAAAAAAACCTTTTTTTGAAAATTTTCGATTTTTCAACAAGAGGCTCATGACTATACAAATCAATGAAATTTTGATCCAAATAAGTCGAAATGTATACATTGAGGTCGTTTATGACTGGACTAAGTATAAATAAGCCAAAAATGATCAAATTTGACATTTTTCGATAGAAAAAACATTTTTTGAAAATTTTCGATTTGTATACAACAGACTCATGATTATACAAATCATTGAAATTTTGATCCAAATAAGTCAAAATGTATACATAGAGGTCGTTTATGACTGGACTAAGTATAAATAAGCCAAAAATAATCAAATTTGACATTTTTCGATAGAAAAAACATTTTTTGAAAATTTTCGATTTTTCAACAAGAGAGTCATGACTATACAAATCATTGAAATTTTGATCCAAATAAGTCAAAATGTATACAAAGAGGTCGTTTATGACTGGACTAAGTATAAATAAGCCAAAAATGATCAAATTTGACATTTTTTTATAGAAAAAACATTTTTTGGAAATTTTCGATTTTTCAACAAGAGACTCATGACTATACAAATCATTGAAATTTTGATCCAAGTAAGTCAAAATGTATACATAGAGGTCGTTTATGACTGGAATAAGTATTAATAAGCCAAAAATGATCAAATTTGACATTTTTTGATAGACAAAACATTTTTTGAAAATTTTCGATTTTTCAACAAGAGACTCATGACTATACAAATCATTGAAATTTTGATCCAAATAAGTTGAAATGTATACATAGAGGTCGTTTATGACTGGACTAAGTATAAATAAACCAAAAATGATCAAATTTGACATTTTTCGATAGAAAAAAATATTTTTTGAAAATTTTCGATTTTTCAACAAGAGACTCATGACTATACAAATCATTGAAATTTTGATCCAAATAAGTCAAGATGTATACATAGAGGTCGTTTATGACTGGACTAAGTATAAATAAGCCAAAAATGATCAAATTTGACATTTTTTGATAGAAAAAACATTTTTTGAAAATTTTCGATTTTTCAACAAGAGACTCATGACTATACAAATCATTGAAATTTTGATCCAAATAAGTCGAAATGTATACATAGAGGTCGTTTATGACTGGACTAAGTATAAATAAGCCAAAAATGATCAAATTTGACATTTTCGTCAGAAAAAACATTTTTTGAAAATTTTCGTTTTTTCAACAAGAGAGTCATGACTATACAAATCATTGAAATTTTGATCCAAATAAACCAAAATGTATACAGAGAGGTCGTTTATGAGTGGACTAAGTATAAATAAGCCAAAAATGATCAAATTTGACATTTTTCGATAGAAAAAACAGTTTTTGAAAATTTTCGATTTTTCAACAAGAAAGTCATGACTATACAAATCATTGCAATTTTGATCCAAATAAGTCAAAATGTATACATAGAGGTCGTTTATGACTGGACTAAGTCTAAATAAGCCAAAAATAATCAAATTTGACATTTTTCGATAGAAAAAACATTTTTTGAAAATTTTCGATTTTTAACAAGAGAGTCATGACTATACAAATCATTGAAATTTTGATCCAAATAAGTCAAAATGTATTCATAGAGGTCGTTTATGACTGGACTAAGTATAAATAAGCCAAAAATGATCAAATTTGACATTTTTCGATAGAAAAAACATTTTTTGAAAATTTTCGATTTGTCTACAAGAGACTCATGATTATAGAAATCATTGAAATTTTGATCCAAATAAGTCGAAATGTATACATAGAGGTCGTTTATGACTGGACTAAGTCTAAATAAGCCAAAAATAATCAAATTTGACATTTTTCGATAGAAAAAACATTTTTTGAAAATTTTCGATTTTTCAACAAGAGAGTCATGACTATACAAATCATTGAATTTTGATCAAAATAAGTCGAAATGTATACATAGAGGTCGTTTATGACTGGACTAAGTATAAATAAGCCAAAAATGATCAAATTTGACATTTTTTTATAGAAAAAACATTTTTTGAAAATTTTCGATTTTTAACAAGAGAGTCATGACTATACAAATCATTGAAATTTTGATCCAAATAAGTCAAAATGTATTCATAGAGGTCGTTTATGACTGGACTAAGTATAAATAAGCCAAAAATGATCAAATTTGACATTTTTCGCAAGAAAAAACATTTTTTGAAAATTTTCGATTATTCAACAAGAGAGTCATGACTATACAAATCATTGCAATTTTGATCCAAATAAGTCAAAATGTATACATAGAAGTCGTTTATGACTGGACTAAGTATAAATAAGCCAAAAATGATCAAATTTGACACTTTTCGATAGAAAAACCTTTTTTTGAAAATTTTCGATTTTTCAACAAGAGACTCATGACTATACAAATCATTGAAATTTTGATCCAAATAAGTCAAAATGTATACATTTAGGTCGTTTATGACTGGACAAAGTATAAATAAGCATAAAATGATCAAATTTGACATTTTTCGATAGAAAAAACATTTTTTGAAAATTTTCGATTTGTCTACAAGAGACTCATGATTATACAAATCATTGAAATTTTGATCCAAATAAGTCAAAATGTATACAAAGAGGTCGTTTATGACTGGACTAAGTATAAATAAGCAAAAAATGATCAAATTTGACATTTTTTGATAGAAAAAACATTTTTTGAAAATTTTCGATTTTTCAACAAGAGACTCATGACTATACAAATCATTGAAATTTTGATCCAAATAAACCAAAATGTATACAGAGAGGTCGTTTATGAGTGGACTAAGTATAAATAAGCCAAAAATGATCAAATTTGACATTTTTCGATAGAAAAAACAGTTTTTGAAAATTTTCGATTTTTCAACAAGAGAGTCATGACTATACAAATCATTGCAATTTTGATCCAAATAAGTCAAAATGTATACATAGAGGTCGTTTATGACTGGACTAAGTCTAAATAAGCCAAAAATAATCAAATTTGACATTTTTCGATAGAAAAAACATTTTTTGAAAATTTTCGATTTTTAACAAGAGAGTCATGACTATACAAATCATGGCAATTTTGATCCAAGTAAGTCAAAATGTATACATAGAAGTCGTTTATGACTGGGCTAAGTATAAATAAGCCAAAAATGATCAAATTAAACACTTTTCGATAAAAAAACCCTTTTTTTGGAAATTTTCGATTTTTCAACAAGAGACTCATGACTATACAAATCATTGAAATTTTGATCGAAATAAGTCAAAATGTATACATTGAGGTCGTTTATGACTGGACTAAGTATAAATAAGCCAAATATGATCAAATTTGACATTTTTCGATAGAAAAAACATTTTTTGAAAATTTTCGATTTGTCTACAAGAGACTCATGATTATACAAATCATTGAAATTTTGATCCAAATAAGTCAAAATGTATACATAGAGGTCGTTTATGACTGGACTAAGTATAAATAAGCCAAAAATAATCAAATTTGACATTTTTCGATAGAAAAAACATTTTTTGAAAATTTTCGATTTTTCAACAAGAGAGTCATGACTATACAAATCATTGAAATTTTGATCCAAATAAGTCAAAATGTATACAAAGAGGTCGTTTATGACTTGACTAAGTATAAATAAGCCAAAAATGATCAAATTTGACATTTTTTTATAGAAAAAACATTTTTTGGAAATTTTCGATTTTTCAACAAGAGACTCATGACTATACAAATCATTGAAATTTTGATCCAAGTAAGTCAAAATGTATACATAGAGGTCGTTTATGACTGGACTAAGTATAAATAAGCCAAAAATGATCAAATTTGACATTTTTTGATAGAAAAAACATTTTTTGAAAATTTTCGATTTTTCAACAGGAGACTCATGACTATACAAATCATTGAAATTTTGATCCAAATAAGTCGAAATGTATACATAGAGGTCGTTTATGACTGGACTAAGTATAAATGTTGTAGATTTTATTTGGGCAGATAAATAAAGAGATCACATTACTTAGCGGTATAAAATTGCTTCTGTATTTATTATTTATTAATTAACAATTTATATACTAATTATGCATTTGAGTCAGCAATAAATATTACATCATACATTTTATTTACAACACGCACCCATAATTAGAACATAAATTTAAAATAATATAATAATGATTACGTATATAATAATTTTGTGAACAAAACGAAAATAATTCAAATAATTATCGATAATGTCACAAAATATGATGACATGATGTCAGCTTACGCAGGTGGATGTTTTGCTGCCCTCTTCTTGATTTTCTTCACATGTTGCCTGTAGATACAGTACAACAGCTCAATTACGTTAACGGCACAGATGATGTATAAGCAGATTAGCATCTCAGTATTCTGCACCACCACTGCATCTTGAATCACCACATTATTATTAACATTCCCAGTGGTGTCCACTGTTTTCTTTTCTTCTGAACTTTGTGTTGTGCCCATAATTATGCTTTGATATAACTAAGTGAAGTGTTAAAAATTATAAATTATTTGTCCAATTTATATACTACAAATTTGCAATGTCAGTAAAGAATTTATAATAACCCCAATTTGATGTTGCAGTAATTATGTTTTTCCTTGGTGACGCCTTTAGTTAACGAATCAGCGCACATTTCTTTTGAAGGCAAAAACTTAATGACTATAGTTTCATCATTAACCTTTTCACGTAAATGATGGTATCTTAGATCAATGTGCTTAGTTCTTGGTCTAAACCCATCATTTAATGCCAACTTTATTGCGCTCTGGTTGTCGCAATATAACACAGTCGGTTCAATCATTGTATTTTCAATTTCACCCATAAGCTGCCTCATCCATATAGTTTCCCGTAATGCGTCTGAGATCGCTATATATTCAGCCTCGGTACTTGATAATGCAACGATTGGTTGACGTTTACTGGACCATGCGATTGCGGCATTTGAAGATTTGATTACAAATCCGGAACAGGATCGCCTGCAATCGATTTCTGAAGCCCAATCTGCATCACTAAACACATATATATTTTCTTTATCACCTTTTGTATATTTTAACTTTAAGTCGATTGTGCCTTTGAGATAACGAAATATTCTCTTCACTGCCATCCAATGAATGTTTGCATGATTTAAATTAAAGCGGCTAACATTATTGACAGCGAATGCAATATCCGGTCTCGTAGTCTGTGTCAAAAACAATAGGCTACCGACAGCTTCCTGATATGGTACCTTGCCCACAAGTGAATTACTATCATTAACATCATCTTTAGATAGTTTCTGATTAACGTCACTTGGAGTACCGGGGATTTCAATTTTGGTTTGTTTGTAGAACCAAAAAACATAAATGAGGCCAAAAACTGCAATGAAGCAGATGAATGGCAACAAGCTATGCTTGATGAATTAAGCTCTCATAAGGTAAATAATTCATGGAAGTTAGTGGACCTTCCAAAAGGTAAAAACGCGATAAAATCAAAATGGATTTTTAAAATCAAGCGTGACGAAAATGGTAATGTTGCAAAATATAAGGCGCGTTTAGTGGCTAAGGGCTGTAGTCAAAAGTATGGCATAGACTACGATGAAACCTATTCGCCTGTGGTTCGATACAATTCAATTAGATTTTTGATGGCATTCGCAGTAAAGAAAGGGTTAAAAATACATCAAATGGATATAGTTACAGCATTTTTAAATGGTAATCTAAAAGAAGATATATATATGCTTCAACCGGATGGTTTCAATGACGGTTCTCAAAAGGTCTGTAAATTAAATCGAGCAATATATGGTTTAAAACAGGCGGGACGTCAGTGGAATATAAAGCTGGATGCCGCACTCAAAAAATTTGGATTAAAAAATTTGGATTAATAAAGATTCAATTGAGATTGATCAGAGTTCCTACATCCAAGAAATATTAATTCGATTTGGTATGGACAATTGTAAGCCAGTTGGTACTCCAAGTGACGTTAATCAGAAACTATCTAAAGATGATGTTAATGATAGTAATTCACTTGTGGGCAAGGTACCATATCAGGAAGCTGTCGGTAGCCTCTTGTTTTTGACAAAGAGTGATAATAACGCTTTACAGCTTTCTAATTTGTCAGTCTTCGTTTCCGTTACCGGATTGCTTATACAACCTGACAAGCCTTTGTACGCAATCACATTTTTAATTGCAAACGACCAAGTGTGATAATTCTCACTTCCTTTCAATTTTTGTATATCAAAATCTTTTGACATTTTGAAGTGATTTTGAAGTCGATTTCCAGGTATAAAATATTCACAGAGAATATAATTTTCCACAAACGTTATATTCACACAGAATATAAGTTTTCCAAAAATGTTTTTACATTCACACAGAATATAAAATTTTTTTTTCAAAAATATTTTTGTATTCACACAGAATACAAACGTAGAATAAAAATATATTAATCACGAATAATATAGTTTCTTTCCTAGTATTGACCGCATACTATTTATATTTTTCACACAGAAATATAAATTGAATTTTCCAATCTTTTAATTAATGCCCAAAACTACGCTCTGCTACCATGTTGTAGATTTTATTTGGGCAGATAAATAAAGAGATCACATTACTTAGCGGTATAAAATTACTTCTGTATTTATTATTTATTAATTAACAACTTATATACTATTTATGCATTTGAGTCAGCAATAAATATTACATCATACATTTTATTTACAACAATAAATAAGCCAAAAATGATCAAATTTGACATTTTTCGACAGAAAAAACATTTTTTGAAAATTTTCGATTTTTCAACAAGAGACTCATGACTATACAAATCATTGAAATTTTGATCCAAATAAGTCAAGATGTATACATAGAGGTCGTTTATGACTGGACTAAGTATAAATAAGCCAAAAATGATCAAATTTGACATTTTTTGAAAGAAAAAACATTTTTTGAAAATTTTCGATTTTTCAACAAGAGACTCATGACTATACAAATCATTGAAATTTTGATCCAAATAAGTCGAAATGTATACATAGAGGTCGTTTATGACTGGACTAAGTCTAAATAAGCCAAAAATAATCAAATTTGACATTTTTCGATAGAAAAAACATTTTTTGAAAATTTTCGATTTTTCAACAAGAGACTCATGACTATATAAATCATTGAATTTTGATCCAAATAAGTCGAAATGTATACATAGAGGTCGTTTATGACTGGACTAAGTCTAAATAAGCCAAAAATAATCAAATTTGACATTTTTCGATAGAAAAAACATTTTTTGAAAATTTTCGATTTTTAACAAGAGAGTCATAACTATACAAATCATTGAAATTTTGATCCAAATAAGTCAAAATGTATTCATAGAGGTCGTTTATGACTGGACTAAGTATAAATAAGCCAAAAATGATCAAATTTGACATTTTTCGAAAGAAAAAACATTTTTTGAAAATTTTCGATTATTCAACAAGAGAGTCATGACTATACAAATCATTGCAATTTTGATCCAAATAAGTCAAAATGTATACATAGAAGTCGTTTATGACTGGACTAAGTATAAATAAGCCAAAAATGATCAAATTTGACACTTTTCGATAGAAAAACCTTTTTTTGAAAATTTTCGATTTTTCAACAAGAGACTCATGACTATACAAATCATTGAAATTTTGATCCAAATAAGTCAAAATGTATACATTTAGGTCGTTTATGACTGGACAAAGTATAAATAAGCATAAAATGATCAAATTTGACATTTTTTGATAGAAAAAAACATTTTTTGAAAATTTTCGATTTGTCTACAAGAGACTCATGATTATACAAATCATTGAAATTTTGATCCAAATAAGTCAAAATGTATACATAGAGGTCGTTTATGACTGGACTAAGTATAAATAAGCCAAAACTGATCAAATTAGACATTTTTTGATAGAAAAAACATTTTTTGAAAATTTTCGATTTTTCAACAAGAGACTCATGACTATACAAATCATTGAAATTTTGATCCAAATAAGCCGAAATGTATACATAGAGGTCGTTTATGACTGGACTAAGTATAAATAAGCCAAAAATGATCAAATTTGACATTTTTTGATAGAAAAAACATTTTTTGAAAATTTTCGATTTTTCAACAAGAGACTCATGACTATACAAATCATTGAAATTTTGATCCAAATAAGTCGAAATGTATACATAGAGGTCGTTTATGACTGGACTAAGTATAAATAAGCCAAAAATGATCAAATTTGACATTTTTCGACAGAAAAAACATTTTTTGAAAATTTTCGATTTTTCAACCAGAGAGTCATGACTATACAAATCATTGAAATTTTGATCCGAATAAGTCAAAATGTATACAGAGAGGTCGTTTATGAGTGGACTAAGTATAAATAAGCCAAAAATGATCAAATTTGACATTTTTCGATAGAAAAAACAGTTTTTGAAAATTTTCGATTTTTCAACAAGAGAGTCATGACTATACAAATCATTGCAATTTTGATCCAAATAAGTCAAAATGTATACATAGAGGTCGTTTATGACTGGACTAAGTCTAAATAAGCCAAAAATAATCAAATTTGACATTTTTCGATAGAAAAAACATTTTTTGAAAATTTTCGATTTTTAACAAGAGAGTCATGACTATACAAATCATTGAAATTTTGATCCAAATAAGTCAAAATGTATTCATAGAGGTCGTTTATGACTGGACTAAGTATAAATAAGCCAAAAATGATCAAATTTGACATTTTTCGAAAGATAAAACATTTTTTGAAAATTTTCGATTATTCAACAAGAGAGTCATGACTATACAAATCATTGCAATTTTGATCCAAATAAGTCAAAATGTATACATAGAAGTCGTTTATGACTGGACAAAGTATAAATAAGCCAAAAATGATCAAATTTGACACTTTTCGATAGAAAAACCTATTTTTGAAAATTTTCGATTTTTCAACAAGAGACTCATGACTATACAAATCATTGAAATTTTGATCCAAATAAGTCAAAATGTATACATTTAGGTCGTTTATGACTGGACAAAGTATAAATAAGCATAAAATGATCAAATTTGACATTTTTCGATAGAAAAAACATTTTTTGAAAATTTTCGATTTGTCTACAAGAGACTCATGATTATACAAATCATTAAAATTTTGATCCAAATAAGTCAAAATGTATACATAGAGGTCGTTTATGACTGGACTAAGTATAAATAAGCCAAAAATGATCAAATTTGACATTTTTTGATAGAAAAAACATTTTTTGAAAATTTTCAATTTTTCAACAAGAGACTCATGACTATACAAATCATTGAAATTTTGATCCAAATAAGCCGAAATGTATACATAGAGGTCGTTTATGACTGGACTAAGTATAAATAAGCCAAAAATGATCAAAATTGACATTTTTTGATAGAAAAAACATTTTTTGAAAATTTTCGATTTTTCAACAAGAGACTCATGACTATACAAATCATTGAAATTTTGATCCAAATAAGTCGAAATGTATACATAGAGGACGTTTATGACTCGACTAAGTATAAATAAGCCAAAAATGATCAAATTTGACATTTTTCGATAGAAAAAATATTTTTTGAAAATTTTCGATTTTTCAACAAGAGACTCATGACTATACAAATCATTGAAATTTTGATCCAAATAAGTCAAAATGTATACATAGAGGTCGTTTATGACTGGACTAAGTATAAATAAGCCAAAAATGATCAAATTTGACATTTTTTGATAGAAAAAACATTTTTTGAAAATTTTCGATTTTTCAACAAGAGACTCATGACTATACAAATCATTGAAATTTTGATCCAAATAAGTCGAAATGTATACATAGAGGTCGTTTATGACTGGACTAAGTATAAATAAGCTAAAAATGATCAAATTTGACATTTTACGACAAAAAAAACATTTTTTGAAAATTTTCGATTTTTCAGCAAGAGAGTCATGACTATACAAATCATTGCAATTTTGATCCAAATAAGTCAAAATGTATACATAGAGGTCGTTTATGACTGGACTAAGTCTAAATAAGCCAAAAATAATCAATTTGACATTTTTCGATAGAAAAAACATTTTTTGAAAATTTTCGATTTTTCAACAAGAGAGTCATGACTATACAAATCATTGCAATTTTGATCCAAATAAGTCAAAATGTATACATAGAAGTCGTTTATGACTGGACTAAGTATAAATAAGCAAAAATTGATCAAATTTGACACTTTTCGATAGAAAAACCTTCTTTTGAAAATTTTCGATTTTTCAACAAGAGACTCATGATTATACAAATCATTAAAATTTTGATCCAAATAAGTCAAAATGTATACATAGAGGTCGTTTATGACTGGATTAAGTATAAATAAGCCAAAAATGATCAAATTTGACATTTTTCGATAGAAAAACCATTTTTCGAAAATGTTCGATTTTTCAACAAGAGAGTCATGACTATACAAATCATTGCAATTTTTTTCCAAATAAGTCAAAATGTATACATAGAGGTCGTTTATGACTGGACTAAGTATAAATAAGCCAAAAATGATCAAATTTGACATTTTTCGAAAGAAAAAACATTTTTTGAAAATTTTCGATTATTCAACAAGAGAGTCATGACTATACAAATCATTGCAATTTTGATCCAAATAAGTCAAAATGTATACATAGAAGTCGTTTATGACTGGACAAAGTATAAATAAGCCAAAAATGATCAAATTTGACACTTTTCGATAGAAAAACCTATTTTTGAAAATTTTCGATTTTTCAACAAGAGACTCATGACTATACAAATCATTGAAATTTTGATCCAAATAAGTCAAAATGTATACATTTAGGTCGTTTATGACTGGACAAAGTATAAATAAGCATAAAATGATCAAATTTGACATTTTTCGATAGAAAAAACATTTTTTGAAAATTTTCGATTTGTCTACAAGAGACTCATGATTATACAAATCATTGAAATTTTGATCCAAATAAGTCAAAATGTATACATAGAGGTCGTTTATGACTGGACTAAGTATAAATAAGCCAAAAATGATCAAATTTGACATTTTTTGATAGAAAAAACATTTTTTGAAAATTTTCGATTTTTCAACAAGAGACTCATGACTATACAAATCATTGAAATTTTGATCCAAATAAGTCGAAATGTATACATAGAGGTCGTTTATGACTGGACTAAGTATAAATAAGCTAAAAATGATCAAATTTGACATTTTACGACAAAAAAAACATTTTTTGAAAATTTTCGATTTTTCAGCAAGAGAGTCATGACTATACAAATCATTGCAATTTTGATCCAAATAAGTCAAAATGTATACATAGAGGTCGTTTATGACTGGACTAAGTCTAAATAAGCCAAAAATAATCAATTTGACATTTTTCGATAGAAAAAACATTATTTGAAAATTTTCGATTTTTCAACAAGAGAGTCATGACTATACAAATCATTGCAATTTTGATCCAAATAAGTCAAAATGTATACATAGAAGTCGTTTATGACTGGACTAAGTATAAATAAGCAAAAATTGATCAAATTTGACACTTTTCGATAGAAAAACCTTCTTTTGAAAATTTTCGATTTTTCAACAAGAGACTCATGATTATACAAATCATTAAAATTTTGATCCAAATAAGTCAAAATGTATACATAGAGGTCGTTTATGACTGGATTAAGTATAAATAAGCCAAAAATGATCAAATTTGACATTTTTCGATAGAAAAACCATTTTTCGAAAATGTTCGATTTTTCAAAAAGAGAGTCATGACTATACAAATCATTGCAATTTTTTTCCAAATAAGTCAAAATGTATACATAGAGGTCGTTTATGACTGGACTAAGTATAAATAAGCCAAAAATGATCAAATTTGACATTTTTCGATAGAAAAAACAGTTTTTGAAAATTTTCGATTTTTCAACAAGAGAGTCATGACAATACAATTCATTGCAATTTTGATCCAAATAAGTCAAAATGTATACATAGAGGTCGTTTATGACTGGACTAAGTATAAATAAGCCAAAAATGATCAAATTTGACATATTTCGATAGAAAAAACATTTTTTGAAAATTTTCGATTTTTCAACAAGAGAGTTATGACTATACAAATCATTGCAATTTTGATCCAAATAAGTCAAAATGTATACATAGAGGTCGTTTATCACTGGACTAAGTATAAATAAGCCAAAAATGATCAAATTTGACATTTTTCGATAGAAAAATTTTTTTTTGAAAATTTTCGATTTTTCAACAAGAGACTCATGACTATACAAATCATTGAAATTTTGATCCAAATAAGTCAAAATGTATACGTAGAGGTCGTTTATGACTGGACCAAATATAAATAAGCCAAAAATGATCAAATTTGACATTTTTTGATAGAAAAAACATTTTTTGAAAATTTTCGAATTTTCAACAAGAGACTCATGACTATACAAATCATTGAAATTTTGATCCAAATAAGTCAAAATGTATACATAAAGGTCGTTTATGACTGGACTAAGTATAAATAAGCCAAAAATGATCAAATTTGACATTTTTTGATAGAAAAAAACATTTTTTGAAAATTTTCGATTTTTCAACAAGAGACTCATGACTATACAAATCATTGAAATTTTGATCCAAATAAGTCGAAATGTATACATAGAGGTCGTTTATGACTGGACTAAGTCTAAATAAGCCAAAAATAATCAAATTTGACATTTTTCGATAGAAAAAACATTTTTTGAAAATTTTCGATTTTTAACAAGAGAGTCATGACTATACAAATCATTGAAATTTTGATCCAAATAAGTCAAAATGTATTCATAGAGGTCGTTTATGACTGGACTAAGTATAAATAAGCCAAAAATGATCAAATTTGACATTTTTCGAAAGAAAAAACATTTTTTGAAAATTTTCGATTATTCAACAAGAGAGTCATGACTATACAAATCATTGCAATTTTGATCCAAATAAGTCAAAATGTATACATAGAAGTCGTTTATGACTGGACTAAGTATAAATAAGCCAAAAATGATCAAATTTGACACTTTTCGATAGAAAAACCTATTTTTGAAAATTTTCGATTTTTCAACAAGAGACTCATGACTATACAAATCATTGAAATTTTGATCCAAATAAGTCAAAATGTATACATTTAGGTCGTTTATGACTGGACAAAGTATAAATAAGCATAAAATGATCAAATTTGACATTTTTCGATAGAAAAAAACATTTTTTGAAAATTTTCGATTTGTCTACAAGAGACTCATGATTATACAAATCATTGAAATTTTGATCCAAATAAGTCGAAATGTATACATAGAGGTCGTTTATGACTGGACTAAGTATAAATAAGCCAAAAATGATCAAATTTGACATTTTTTGATAGAAAAAAACATTTTTTGAAAATTTTCGATTTTTCAACAAGAGACTCATGACTATACAAATCATTGAAATTTTGATCCAAATAAGCCGAAATGTATACATAGAGGTCGTTTATGACTGGACTAAGTATAAATAAGCCAAAAATGATCAAATTTGACATTTTTTGATAGAAAAAACATTTTTTGAAAATTTTCGATTTTTCAACAAGAGACTCATGACTATACAAATCATTGAAATTTTGATCCAAATAAGTCGAAATGTATACATAGAGGACGTTTATGACTCGACTAAGTATAAATAAGCCAAAAATGATCAAATTTGACATTTTTCGATACAAAAATTATTTTTTGAAAATTTTCGATTTTTCAACAAGAGACTCATGACTATACAAATCATTGAAATTTTGATCCAAATAAGTCAAAATGTATACATAGAGGTCGTTTATGACTGGACTAAGTATAAATAAGCCAAAAATGATCAAATTTGACATTTTTTGATAGATAAAACATTTTTTGAAAATTTTCGATTTTTCAACAAGAGACTCATGACTATACAAATCATTGAAATTTTGATCCAAATAAGTCGAAATGTATACATAGAAGTCGTTTATGACTGGACTAAGTATAAATAAGCCAAAATTGATCAAATTTGACACTTTTCGATAGAAAAGCCTTTTTTTGAAAATTTTCGATTTTTCAACAAGAGACTCATGATTATACAAATCATTAAAATTTTGATCCAAATAAGTCAAAATGTATACATAGAGGTCGTTTATGACTGGATTAAGTATAAATAAGCCAAAAATGATCAAATTTGACATTTTTCGATAGAAAAACCATTTTTCGAAAATGTTCGATTTTTCAACAAGAGAGTCATGACCATACAAATCATTGCAATTTTTTTCCAAATAAGTCAAAATGTATACATAGAGGTCGTGTATGACTGGACTAAGTATAAATAAGCCAAAAATGATCAAATTTGACATTTTTCGATAGAAAAAACAGTTTTTGAAAATTTTCGATTTTTCAACAAGAGAGTCATGACAATACAAATCATTGCAATTTTGATCCAAATAAGTCAAAATGTATACATAGAGGTCGTTTATGACTGGACTAAGTATAAATAAGCCAAAAATGATCAAATTTGACATATTTCGATAGAAAAAACATTTTTTTGAAAATTTTCGATTTTTCAACCAGAGAGTTATGACTATACAAATCATTGCAATTTTGATCCAAATAAGTCAAAATGTATACAAAGAGGTCGTTTATCACTGGACTAAGTATAAATAAGCCAAAAATGATCAAATTTGACATTTTTTGATAGAAAAAACATTTTTTGAAAATTTTCGAATTTTCAACAAGAGACTCATGACTATACAAATCATTGAAATTTTGATCCAAATAAGTCAAAATGTATACATAAAGGTCGTTTATGACTGGACTAAGTATAAATAAGCCAAGAATGATCAAATTTGACATTTTTTGATAGAAAAAACATTTTTTGAAAATTTTCGATTTTTCAACAAGAGACTCATGACTATACAAATCATTGAAATTTTGATCCAAATAAGTCAAAATGTATACAAAGAGATCGTTTATGACTGGACTATGTATAAATAAGCCAAAAATGATCAAATTTGATATTTTTCGATAGAAAAAAACATTTTTGAAAATTTTCGATTTTTCTACAAGAGAGTCATGACTATACAAATCATTGAAATTTTGATCCAAATAAGTCAAAATGTATACATACAGCTCGTTTATGACTGGACTAAGTATAAATAAGCCAAAAATGATCAAATTTGATATTTTTCGATAGAAAAAACATTTTTTGAAAATTTTCGATTTGTCTACAAGAGACTCATGATTATACAAATCATTGCAATTTTGATCCAAATAAGTCAAAATGTATACATAGAGGTCGTTTATCACTGGACTAAGTATAAATAAGCCAAAAATGATCAAATTTGACATTTTTTGATAGAAAAAACATTTTTTGAAAATTTTCGAATTTTCAACAAGAGACTCATGACTATACAAATCATTGAAATTTTGATCCAAATAAGTCAAAATGTATACATAAAGGTCGTTTATGACTGGACTAAGTATAAATAAGCCAAAAATGATCAAATTTGACATTTTTTGATAGAAAAAAACATTTTTTGAAAATTTTCGATTTTTCAACAAGAGACTCATGACTATACAAATCATTGAAATTTTGATCCAAATAAGTCAAAATGTATACAAAGAGGTCGTTTATGACTGGACTAAGTATAAATAAGCCAAAAATGATCAAATTTGATATTTTTCGATAGAAAAAACATTTTTGAAAATTTTCGATTTTTCTACAAGAGAGTCATGACTATACAAATCATTGAAATTTTGATCCAAATAAGTCAAAATGTATACATAGAGCTCGTTTATGACTGGACTAAGTATAAATAAGCCAAAAATGATCAAATTTGATATTTTTCGATAGAAAAAACATTTTTTGAAAATTTTCGATTTGTCTACAAGAGACTCATGATTATACAAATCATTGAAATTTTGATCCAAATAAGTCAAAATGTATACATAGAGGTCGTTTATGACTGGACTAAGTATAAATAAGCCAAAAATGATCAAATTTGACATTTTTCGATAGAAAAACCATTTTTGGAAAATTTTCGATTTGTCTACAAGAGACTCATGATTATACAAATCATTGAAATTTTGATCCAAATAAGTCAAAATGTATACATAGAGGTCGTTTATGACTGGACTAAGTATAAATAAGCCAAAAATGATCAAATTTGACATTTTTCGATAGAAAAACCATTTTTTGAAAATTTTCGATTTTTCAACAAGAGACTCATGACTATACAAATCATTGAAATTTTGATCCAAATAAGTCAAAATGTATACATAGAGGTCGTTTATGACTGGACTAAGTAAAAATGAGCCAAAAATGATCAAATTTGACATTTTTCGATAGAAAAAACATTTTTTGAAAATTTTCGATTTTTCAACAAGAGAGTCATGACTATACAAATCATTGCAATTTTGATCCAAATAAGTCAAAATGTATACAGAGAGGTCGTTTATGACTGGACTAAGTATAAATAAGCCAAAAATGATCAAATTTGACATTTTTCGATAGAAAAAACATTTTTTGAAAATTTTCGATTTTTCAACAAGAGAGTCATGACTATACAAATCATTGAAATTTTGATTCAAATAAGTCTAAATGTATACATAGAGGTCGTTTATGACTGGAAAAAGTATAAATAAGCAAAAAATGATCAAATTTGACATTTTTCGAGAGAAAAAACATTTTATGAAAATTTTCTATTTTTCAACAAGAGAGTCTTGGCTATACAAATCATTGCAATTTTGATCCAAATAACTCAAAATGTATACATAGAGGTCGTTTATGACTGGACTAAGTATAAATAAGCCAAAAATGATCAAATTTGACATTTTCCGATAGAAAAAACATTTTTTGAAAATTTTCGATTTTTCAACAAGAGAGTCATGACTATACAAATCATTGAAATTTTGATCCGAATAAGTCAAAATGTATACAAAGAGGTCGTTTGTGACTGGACTAAGTATAAATAAGCCAAAAATGATCAAATTTGACATTTTATGATAGAAAAAAATTTTTTTGAAAATTTTCGATTTTTCAACAAGAGACTCATGACTATACAAATCATTGAAATTTTGATCCAAATAAGTCAAAATGTATACATAGAGGTCGTTTAAGACTGGACTAAGTATAAATAAGCCAAAAATGATCAAATTTGATATTTTTCGATAGAAAAAACATTTTTGAAAATTTTCGATTTCTCTACAAGAGAGTCATGACTATACAAATCATTGAAATTTTGATCGAAATAAGTTAAAATGTATAAATAGAGGTCGTTTATGACTGGACTAAGTATAAATAAGCCAAAAATGATCAAATTTGACATTTTTCGATAGAAAAAACATTTTTTGAAAATTTTTGATTTGTCTAAAAGAGACTCATGATTATACAAATCATTGAAATTTTGATCCAAATAAGTCAAAATGTATACATAGAGGTCGTTTAAGACTGGACTAAGTATAAATAAGCCAAAAATGATCAAATTTGACATTTTTCGATAGAAAAACCATTTTTTGGAAATTTTCGATTTTTCAACAAGAGAGTCATGACTATACAAATCATTGCAATTTTGATCCAAATAAGTCAAAATGTATACATAGAGGTCGTTTATCACTGGACTAAGTATAAATAAGCCAAAAATGATCAAATTTGACATTTTTCGACAGAAAAGACATTTTTTGAAAATTTTCGATTTTTCAACAAGAGACTCATGACTATACAAATCATTGAAATTTTGATCCAAATAAGTCAAAATGTATACATAGAGGTCGTTTATGACTGGGCTAAGTATAAATAAGCCAAAAA